>NW_024884520.1:0-16461 GCF_019232065.1 Centrocercus urophasianus
ATGACATTTTGTAAGTTTGTTTGTTTCTCCTTGGATTGTTGCTGCTGTTTTGTTTTGGGGCAACATCTATCTCCCCTTTTTCCCTTTATCCTGTTTCCCCTTTACAGAGGTGTGTATCTGAGGGTCCCTCTTACCCTCTCATTACGGAACCAGGCTAAATCAGTCTATAAACCTTTGACATCAGTACATTCGGTTGTGCCTTGCAACCCCCTCCCAATTGGAGGCAGGACCCTTCTAATTATCAGTAGGCACAGGAACGGTCTTGTGACTCTTTTACCTGGACCCATGGGACCGAGGTAGGTTTTCCATCCCACCTCTCCATATCCTCACCAGAATCACATAGGTAAAACCATAAGGTATTGCAAGGTGCAAGTCAACTACTATTTCCTGCTTCAGTAGGAGGGATTCTACTCTTAACAACTAAAATTGGTTAATATTGGCTAATACCTGTGGGTAGTTAAGTGTATTTTTTAATTCTAGGACATCTGTGGACCAACTTTTCATAGTTGCTATAACATCCTGTAAGTTTGAGGCCATATTTGCGATATTGTCTTGATGGTCCCAAACATCAGAACTTAGCTCATCCACCTGAAGTCATTCACCCACTTTCTATTTCTTTGCTCTTAGTATACTGGCAAACATTACTGGTGCAGCTTGTGTCAGTTTTCTCCACATAATTAGTGAACACCATACATTGTTGGGGTCATGAAAGTCATGCAGGTCATTAGGATCGAAATTGTCATTGTACACCATCTCCACTACAGCCAGTTCTCTTAAGTACTGATACCCGCTTCCTCGTTAGTCTAGTTGTTTATCTTGGGTACCATATCATCATCTTCACATCTTTCCATCAGTTTTCTCTTAGTGGGTCTCTTTACCAAATCTAGTTGAAGGCCCCTCCCCTGCATCTTCTTCCTCTTTTTCTTCCCCTTCTTCTTCTGTCTGTTCTAAGCGAGATGTCATTTGTCACCATTTATTTCCTTCCACGGGAACAACTGATACTGATATGGGTTTTCTTTCTGTCTGAGTAGTCTCAGCTCTGGGAATATCTTCTTCCTCACTCTCCTATTGTATAGTGTTAAAAAGAGCTTGGTAGGCATTTGCCAAACCCCAAATAATTTGTGCCTCCCTAAATTTGCCAGAACTGCACCCTTCCTCCCTTAAGTACCTGCCTAAACTCTCAGGGTTCTGCAGGTTTTCAGAAGTAATGTTCCATGACACCGAGGGTGCCCACTCCTTTAAACTCTCTCTCAAATTCTCCCACATCCCCTGCCATTCAGTACTCTTTGTTTTTTCCAGCCTTGGGGTTCAGGTTCCCTCTGATTCTGGTAGGTACAAAGGGAGAATAAGGTATTAAAAATAATGCCAATCACATTCAGTGGTAATTGTCCAGGCAGTCCAAAAATGGGGAGAGAGGAAATGGAAAATGATATTTAAGATGTTTAGTATTTTCCATCCCAGAGGACTGCTACAACTCTGGACTGTCAGCTGTCATGCCTGAATTATGTCCCCTTACATCCAAGTACCACACAGACTCACTTTTAGTGAGCCTAATTTTTTGAACATGCATTGCAGCAGAAATGCTAAGTCAGAGCTTGAAGCAGTTATGGAGCACCTGGTGGGAAGGCAGAGCCAACCAAGGGGTGCTCAGGTGCATGCAATGCACCTGAGTGACTGGAAGGGGTGGAGCCAGGATCCACTCCTTCCCAGACCTCATTTAAGGGTTGGCAGTGGAAGTAAGGCTATTTTGCTGGAGATTGCTGCATTCCTGAGGCTTTTCAAGAGTAAGTGCAGTGTATGAAGTACATTCTGTTATGTGAGCAATCCAAATTGTTTATTGCAGGTTCTAACATTCCTTATATATATTTGTCAACGGTTTAGGGGCTGGTTCGGCCCGGTTCCGTGACGAGCGGGGTGGAGGGAATCCACAGATCCACGCCTCTGGAAAAAAAAGGAAACAGGGGACCCCAAAATAATTAAAAACAGCGGCACCGATCTGAGGATAAACAAAGTAATTTACTAAGTATATTATCGGAATGCAAGAGAACACACTATAATACAATATAATCAGAATTGAAGCTAATAAATCAAATATAATGAGAGAGAGAGAATGTCCGAAAGGTGGATAGGCCTCAGCACAACGCTGAGGTGAGATGCGCAGTGCAGTTGAGCAGCAGGGAGACGGGAGCAGCGCCCACGACGAAGGGCAGGCGAGAAAGAGAACTCAAGTGACCTTGCCAGGAGTTAAACCTCCTCTCCCTGACCGCAAGGTCCCCTGGGGAATGTAGTTCTTCTTCTCTTCTGGGCAGGTACCCAGGACTTGAGCACTGACAGTGAAAGTCCCAGTGCCCCACATGATGTTATGATGTGGAATACCGAAAGCCAAAAATTACAAAACCATGACAATATTCCATAGCTTTCTCTTGTAACTTTCCCACCGCCCTTTACATGTCAACAAAACATTCCACGCACACTCCTCAGCTGTGCATGCATGCACTTATTGAATCAGACACCAGTCCTTCCTAGCCACACACCCTTTCTCCAATCAGGGTCATTATCATGCGGCCATCACGCAGCTGATTTGGCTTCTGTTTTTCTCTCCTGGAGCCTTCCTTGGTTCTCAGCCTTGCTTTCTCATGCCATCTATCTTGCTCCACCGCTTCTGCTCTGAATATTCTGAATATTCTTTCTTGTATTCCCACAGGTAAGTAGCTTTTTTCTTTTGTTTCTGCATCTGCAGCTGGTGCACTTGGGCTTATTCTGACATGCTGCAGCCTAGGGCTTTGTCAGCCTGCTATTATTGTGCTTTCCACTGTGTTATAGCGTTACGTGCATGCAAACCCAACAAGTATTTTGACTATCTTAAAAAGGAACCAATAGGTTTTAAGAACCACAATCTGGAGTACAGTTGTGTGAAGCCCCCTAAAGAACATTTTTAAACAGAAAAACAATAATTTATTGTTTTTTAGGTGGAAAACAGCAAGTTGGTACAATGCCAAAACCTTTTGGGAATATTGGCTCAGTGGCAAAAGTTTCTCAAAAATTAGCACTGGGCCAAAAATTTTAATAAAAGTTCTAATACGCTATTGGCAGATCTCTTATCTAAATCAGTTGTTGCGCCCCACATTGGGCACCACTATCTGTCATGATTTCAAGCATGACAGGGCAAGGAGGGCAAGGGGGCCCCTTTCTCCTCTTTTGGAGAGAAGGAAAGTAAGATGACCCAATTAAGATAACGACAGATAACAAATTTACTATAAATGGTAAAATAATGTAAGATGATAATAAGAGAGTTACAATTAATAACTCAAATGAGAGAGAGAAAAAGTGGTTCTCACAGTAAGAAGTTGTCACTCTTGTCAATATTGTAACATGTCGCAGTTTCTCACGGTAACTTAAGTTGTGGTCCGCCCGGCCCGCAGTGGCCTGACAGCCTCAGGCCCAGTGCCTGACCAAGTTGGTCCCGTGCTAGGCCTGATCCATTTGTTCGCTATTCAGCACACCAATGTGGTGAGCGGCAAAATGGCATTTATTGCAAGCAACACACTCTTCTTATAGCTCTCCCTTATATCACAGTGCTACCAATCACCCTTGCTACGGTTATCTGTGCCCAATAGACGTGTGGCATGTCTTGTCTTGCCATGTCTCATCATGGTTTCTCATGAGTCAAGGAGCCCCCGCAGAGCCTGATATCTTCCACAGCCCTCCTTTTACATATTCCATTAACCACACAAGGGGCCTCCGCAGATCCTATTACGCCTGGTGACCTTGACAGCCCCCGCTTTACGTATTTCATTGACTACATCTCTAACTTGCGTATTTTGTTAACTACAGTAACAGTAACAGCAAAGTGTTTAAAAAGCAATACAAAAAACCAGCTTGTATCTGCTGCTTGTCCAAATATGGCTTCACATTTACCACCTTCTCTGCTGCCATGAACTGCCAGACTCCCAAAGTTGAACCTGGGGCAGGATCCATCCCTTGGGAGGAAGCCTTCATCTCTGACCTTCCTCTCAGCACTTGCACATAGAAGCAGCACTTTCTCATAGGCACATGTATGGGAAATGCTGAATCATGGCCTGAACCTCTGATTGATCACCTGAGGCAAGCAATTAGTCAGCTACGGAGCACAGGTGAAGGCAATTCAGCTGTGCTGCTGGAAGGGGTGGAGCCTGGCTGCACCTCTCCTAGACCCATTTGAGTGCTGACTACTAGTGGGAAGGAGTTCTTTTGGAGATCCACTCCACTGGAGTTTCTTATGTGAGCCCAGGATAGGGTGAGTGTCCTTTTCTGCTCTAGTATATTAATTACGTAAGCCAAGCTTTCTAATATATTATGTCATCTGTATATTCATTGATTGTACAGCACAGTAACACTGGGTGATACTTCAGATTCATTTCCTCCTTACCTAAATTCGCTGCTGCTGCTGAGACTAAGATAGAGCGTGATGATGGAGGGCACCAGAGGTAGACAGCAGCAGCTCATGGCAGGTGGCAGTGTACTCTGTCTTTGCCCCAGGCCCTCCGTCAGACCCCTTCCTTCCCCTTTGTCCTGTTCCACAGCACCCCCTTCCTGCTGAGCTTTACTCTGGTTGCTGCGGGATGAGGTAGAAAAGGACAAGCTGTACAAGCAAAACTGTTCCTTGAGCCTTTGAAAAGCAGACAAACACGTGATATGCTCATATCTTTTATTAGATAAGGGGAAGGGCTAAAAAGAAACTCCTAAAACGTTCACTGCACTGGTACATAACACAAGTACCAGGAGTTGCTTCTCTGGCCTTTGTTTTAAAAAAGGAAGAACAGGTGAAGTTTTCATCCAGCCACTCTGTCAATCCTGGGCAGGGTGGCTCAGGCCAAGAAGAGGTACAAGAAATAGCTTATAGTTTTAAGACAGTCTTACATAGTTTTTGCCTTTGATGATGCAAAGGAGGGTCCAGGACCCAATGAGCCATTCAAAGTCTCTTGCTTGAGAAACAAAACCAAAACCAAAAGTTTTTTCTTATTATTTATTTAAAAATTAAAAAATAAAGAGGTGACCTAACCGCCCCTGAGTTCATCTGCAAAATAACAGCTATACTGGTGGGTGGGGGCAGAAGTCAAACAAACAGGATACATCTTGATTCTCTTTTAAAAGCCAGGCCTCCGTATTTGCCTGAATTTAGAATTGCACTAAATAAATAGCTCCAATAAAAATGGCACAGTCATAATGCCCATAAAGCTTGAAAAACAAGGAAGGAGGCCTTGGTGTATACAGGAAGTGAATAATTAGTCTTCCTACAAAGAAAATAAAACAGGCTTCAAGATGCAGAAAACCACATTTAGGCTCTGTTACATTTACAAATACATAAATATATTACATACAACAGCAACTCAAAGAGGAAGCAGGCTAGTCACACAGAGGATGGCTGGCTACAATTCTCCCCACACAGATGGTTGGCTGACCAGTTACTTCTACTAATTTCAGGAATGGGTTTGGGCTTCAGTATTTTTTTTTTTTTTCTTTCCTCTCTTCTCCTTTCACATTTAGTTAGTCCAGTATGGAGAAGTGCCATAGGCAGTTTTGGTAGCCTGAGACTTTTGCTGCATGGTGCTGGGCTGGTTGCGCTGGCTGGATCCACCCTAGCAAACCAAAAGAAAGCAAACCATCAGCATCAACTGCTACCGTACTGCAGGACCCATAGAACCTACAGGCCCCCAGGAAGATGGAAGACAAGCTCATCAGTACAGTACCAAGAGAGCTGCTGCTCCCCAGCATCCCCTAATACAGCTCATCAGACCCAGATCTGACATCTTATGAGCCAGTGGCCAACAAAGACATCAAGCAGGAACCCAGGGATACACCCACCCAGCCCCATTCCCAGCCAAGTGTCGCCACTCTGGATGCTATCATTCCTTCACTGCAGAAGGACACAGCTGGAATAATAACACTGGGAGATGCTAGAGTTGAGTTGTAACCTCCCCCCCAAAAAAACAAACAAATTAAACAAATGTTTAATCTCTCTCAAGGTTAGCTTCTCTGTGTTGTAAAACAGCATCAGACCACAAGAAGTAAAACAGTAGAGCTGCAGGAAGGAAAGGAGCACTCTCAGTGTGAACAGAGACAGTACACCAGTCAAGTATATAAAAGAGAGAACAGTCATTTTCTATTTCTGGACTCCAAAGCATAACATTTTTTTTCTCCTTTCAGTGAACATTTTATAGTGAGGAAAGGAAACACATTTGTTGGTGAAATCAAATCAGAAATGGGAGCTGACATGCAATCTTTGCAAGGGGTTGCTTGTATTTTTTCCCCCCAATCACAGTGCTCATGTCCAGGGATCAGCAGCACCTGTCTCAGCTTCACATCCCCTGCACCCTACATTACAATAGCATCTTCCAAGCAGGACCTACCCCACAGCCCTCCCCTAGCTGGTAAACAGCATGTAGTCTGCAATCCTGCCAAGGCACTTGAACAAAGAAAAAAAAATTAAAAAAAACACCACACACAAACCAAAAATCCCATTCTAGGAGGTAGGTGGGAACAATCTCACTTTGTGAAGGCAGCAAGGGCTGACTCACCTGCCCATCTTGCTGAAGATGATGATGCAACATCTGTGAATGAGGCTGCTGATGTGCAGGCAGGATATGGAGAAAAGGAGCTGGAGCATAACCTGGGGCAGCACCAGGGTTCAGGGGCCCAGTAGATCCAAGAGCAGAGGGCATGCTGAAAGGAGGTGGTGTGCCAGCATGGAATCCCTGCTTATCAAACGTCTGCACAGGAAGTAATGGGAAACATCAATGACCAGTGGGAACAGCCCCACAGCAACCAAACAAGAATGACCTGAACACAGATTCCTGTACCTTTTGTCAATCCCATGAGCAAGTCAGACTGAACATCTGTGAGCAATTTAGTAGATGAGTGAGTTTCAACTCATTTTCATCCTTATTTCTGCTCTAATGATCATAACTTTTAAAATTGTTTTACTTCATTGACTACTGTTTTCCTTTTTTTCCCTGACCTCTTTTTACTTAGTGGGATATGGGTTAGCAGCAGCTGCTTGAAATCCATCCTTCACATCTTGTGTACTTGACCTCAGAGCAGCTCAACAAAAAGACAAGAAGAAATTGCACTGTTTTTTTTCCCCAGGCCAAAGCTAATGCTATGCATGTAACTGAGAGCTGGCGTCCTACCCATGGGCACAGATCACAGTCAGACACACAATGAGTCTGACTGCCCTGACAGAAGATTCAAGGATAAGGAAAGGAGCTGGATGTAACCCCACTGCACAACACAGCTTGAAGTGCTTTCTACTCTCTTTGGGAACCTGTACACAAAATAATAGACAGAGGTGAAGCAGAGGGGTGCTGGTACCCATCAGAGAGATCCTCAGGTATAGCAGTGGGTGCTACTGACTGGTCTAGCTGGAGAAAAGCAAACATCTTAACTCATCTGCTTTGAGGGCTACTTTCTAAAAACACTGGTGCTATCACATTTTATTTGTGCTCAGGGCACAGCATACATGAAGCAGCATGTGACAGTGCAGGGAGCTCTGCATCTGTGACAGCAGCTTTGGCCAGGAACTGATGAGGCAAAAGCAGCAGGATGGAGAACAAGACTCCTCTCTAGCAGCATGCAGAGCCAGTATAAGAAAAGCTCAAGTCTGCTGACCCCAAGACCAACTGGTTTAGAAACTGCCCCCAGCTGCCACAGATCCAGCAGAGTGCCATCACACCCATAAGCAAGGAGCCACCAGCCTGGTCTCAGACCAACAGGAAGGAGGATCCAGCAATTCTCACCTGAGTCTTGTTATAGACAGAGCCACTGATATCAGGCACACCTGTGTTACTTGAAGTTACAGAAACACCTAGAAAACAAGAAGCCACTGACAATGAAAAAGCCAAGCAATACCCAACTGGAACTCTACACTTAGCTTTGGTCCTGGTACTCAGTGAAGGCACCTGGACCCACAGGCTACCGCCCCACATGCCCTTAGGCCTGCTCTGTGCTCCATACGGGAGCAGGAAGAAGGGCTCAGTTCCTTGCTCATGCTATAATGCAGGAAATCAGCCCACTGGGATAAGTTATCCATGTCCACTACATGCATGTAGCTGGGATTCAAATGCACTTCGTTGGGCAGCAGCTGGCTGTGCTGAACACTCATTTAGCTTGCAGAAAGCCAGTTTTCCCCTAGGATTAGGGATACATTTGGCTCTCATGGCATTCAAGAGCTTTCCAGTAGTCTGCTGAGCAATGAGCTTCAGCATCTGCTACAAGCTTGTGTCCCTGTCCTTTCACATCCATGCCCAAGGATGAGATCTGCTCCACTGCCCCTGCAGAATTAATATCACTGACTAAGGCTGGCTTCCACCTGGGTCAGTTGGTGCCACAAAAGGCTCAGAAACATTCACTCACCAGCAAGGTGACTCAAACTGTTGTCATGGTATTATGATTTTTGGTAATCGGTATTCCAGACCATAACATCATGTAGTGCACTGGGAGTTAAATACTTAATGCTCCAGGTCCAGGCACCTGTCCAGGAAGAGAACTACTACATCCCCCAGAGGACTGTTTGCTGTTCTGTTATCATTTCCGCTTAGTGGGAAAAGATAAAAGGCCGTTGTAGGTCACCTGATGGTCCCTATTTTCGATCATCTGGCCACCAAGGAAAAGATGCAACATACAAATGGGCTAGAGACCGAGGGGTGGACTTAACTATGGATGCCATTGCACAGGTTATCAATGACTGTGAAACATGTGCCATCATCAAACAAGCCAAGAGGATGAAACCTCTCTGGGAGGAAGGGCGATGGCAAAAGTACAAATATGGGAGGCATGGCAGGTTGATTCTATCACCTTGCCACGATCTCGCAATGGTAAGCATTATGTGCTTACTATGGTGGAGGCAACCACTGGGTGGCTTGAAACACATGCAGTACCCCATGCTACCGCCCGAAACACCATATTAGGTCTCGAGAAACAAGTCCTGTGGCGACATGGCACCCCAGAAAGGATTGAGTCAGATAATGGGACTCATTTCAAAAATTCTCTTGTAAATACTTGGGCCAAAGATCATGGCATTGAGTGGATTTACCATATTCCCTATCATGCACCAGCCTCTGGTAAAATTGAACGCTACAATGGATTGTTAAAAACGATGCTAAAAGCACTGGGTGGCGGAACATTTAAGCACTGGGAGAAGCATTTGGCAGAAGCCACCTGGTTGGTCAATACCAGAGGATCAATCAGTCGCGATGGTCCTGCTGGCTCCCTACATACTGTCAAGGGAGATAAGGTTCCTGTAGTACATGTGAAGAACGTGTTGGGAAAAGCGGTTTGGGTCTTTCCAGGTTCTGGGAAGGGCAAACCTCTGCGTGGAACTGTTTTTGCCCTGGGACCTGGGTCCACTTGGTGGGTGATGCAGAGAAACGGGGATGTTCAGTGTGTACCTCAAGGGAATTTGATGTTGGGGGAGTGCAGTCAGCAATTTCATGTATATATACTCATGTGTGTGTGAGTGTATGTAATGCTTGTTAATTATTGCTTTTTGTTTGCATATATTGAGCATGATGTAGTGATGTAGAATAAGGGGTGGAATGTCATGGTTTTATGATGTTTAGTTGTTGGTATTCCACATCATGCAGTTCACTGGGAGTTAAAGAGTTAATACTCCAGTTCTGGGTACCTGTCCCAGAAGAGAAGAACTACTACATTCCCCAGAGGACTGTTTGCTGTTCTGTTATCATTTTGGCTTAGGGGGATAAGATCAAAGGCCTTTGTAAGTCACCTGAAAGCCCCTCTTTTTAATCATTTGGCTTGTCTCTGTTGTGGGTGCTGTCTCATCACACCATTAGAGTAAGGCCTTTGCCTTTCGGACACTCTCATTTTATTTCATTAATGAGTTTCAATTCTTATTATATTGTGTTATATTGTATTATAGTGTGTTATCTTGCATTCCGATATCTTATTTACTAAATTAGTTTGTTTCTCCTCAGATCATTGCTGCTGTTTTGTTTTTAGGCCCATCTTTCTATCCTTTCCCTTTTCCCTTTCTGGGGTGTGGATCTGTGGATCCTCCCACCCCACTATTCATGGAACAGGGCCAAAGTAGCCCATAAACTGCTGACAACTGTCCACTCGTGGTTTTATAAAGATCAGATCTGATCACTTCACTTGGATCTGAATAAAAGCAGCAGTTTCTTTGGCCACTGAATCAAAGGACTGAACTGGGGTTTGCACTGTTCTAAGACTACTCTTCCTAGGATATCACTCCATTTCACAGGCCACGCAGAAGAGCATGACCAGCTCTTGGTTGAAGACTTACATACTGAACACTCCAGTTGGTGTTTCAGATGCATGGTAAATGCTTGGTATTTGCTTAAGCTCAAAGATGAACTAGTTAGTGCTAAGCAGTTCAGTATACATTTCTCAGGTCTAACCAGCATGTGCAGAATAAAGCTTTCATAAGCTATGTACATCCCTTATCTTTTACAGTTACAGAGGAAACATTTCCAGGTATGAAACAATGCAATAAGTTACAGAGCATATAGAGAGCAGCTGAAACAACAGCCCAGAGATGTGTGAACTGCCCTGCTCACTCTGAATACACAGCTAACTCAGATGCCTACCAGCAAACTCAAAATCCAGTCAGCAATTGGTAGAGGACCATTTCAGCAGTAGCATCCAGCATCTTAGACTTCAATGACACTACAAGACCATTTATTCTTCACCAAAGACATCTTTGGCAGGAAAAAGACCTCAATTATGTGGTAACTGGAGATAAAGCTGCACATCAACCACACAAATCCTTATGTGAAGTTCAGCCACTAGATTTAGAAGGAATAACTTGGGCCATTAAAAAACAAAAAAGCATTTTGTACACAGGAGGTGGAGAAACAGCTTGGATCTGTATCCTGTTGTGAGAGGTAGACTGTGTTTTTGCAGTGGACATTTCCAGTATTTCTGTATGTAGCATAGGATAAGTTGTTTTTCACAAAGAAAGCTGCCGAACAGAGTAAAGTTGAGACTGGGGCATTCTGACCTGGGTAGAAATGGCACAGGCAATAGGTAAGGTAATTATATTGGGAGGTAATCGTCCCCCTGTACTCAGCACTGGTGAGGCTGCACCTCAAGTATTGTGTTCAGTTTTGGGCCCTCACTACAAGAAAGACATTGAGGCCCTGGAACGTGTGCAGAGAAGGGCAATGAAACTGGTGAGGGGTCTGGAGCACAAGTCTTATGAGGAGCGGCTGAGGGAGCTGGGATTGTTCAGTGTGGAGAAGAGGAGGCTCAGGGGAGACCTCATTGCACTGTACAACTTCCTGAAGGGAGGTTGTGGTGCAAAAGGGTCTGGCCTCTTCTCCCAGGCAAATAGTAGGACCCAAGGAAACAGCCAGAAGTTGTACCAGAGGAGGTTTAGGTTGGATATTAGGAGAAACTTTTTCTCTCAAAGGGTGGTCAGGCACTGGAATGGCTGCACAGGGAGGTGGTGGAGTCACCCTCCCTGGTAGCGTTCAAGAGGCGCCTGGGTGAGGAGCTACGAGATGTGGTTTAGTGCTTGTGGTACTGATAGCAATGGGAGGGTGGTTGGACTAGATGATCTTGCAGGTCGTTTCCAACCTTGCAATTCTATGATTCTATGATTCTATATAGGGTAGGGGAGAGCCTAGCACAGGACAGAACAAATGTGCTAATTTTTTGAAACATTGTCCTCCTATCGCCATAGAAAAGCACAGAACATACCTAAAAACAATAGGCTGGTAACAGACGTTGTATGGAAGTGTAATGTAGCAACAGCGTTGGAAGACTGTGAGCTTGAGACACTCAACTGATGAGTGCCAGGAAAGGAATTACCTGTGTTGGACCCAGGGTATATAACGGAATGGATTTCACTGACTAGTTGCACAATTTCTCCCTTGTCAGCAGGGGGTGTGCGCCCATTATTGCAATAATGAATAAACTGCTCTTCACAGAGATCTTTGCCTGATAAGAAATTTTTGATTTTAAGCATGTTTCTCTGGTTGCTGTGTTGACTGCAAAGCACTGGCAATACTGGTAGTTTGCCCTACTAAATCCCACTCAAAAGTAACCTCAAGTCTCATGTATTACCTTTCCCAGGTCCAGTGCCAGCAGATTTGCTTTGTGCTTGAGATGACCCACTGTAGCCTCCCTTGCTGTAATCTCCAGCTGCTGTTCCCTGCGTTAAGTCATCATAGCCTGCTGGTGTGTACAAGACAATGTGTTACAGTGTGCAAGTAGCTCTGTAGATGCTCCAGTGAACAGTGCAGTGATAAGCATACCTGCTCCGTAGCCATGCTGCCCATAGCTACTTGCTTGATGGAAAGGAGTGGAGGCAGTGTTCAAATTGACTCCGTGCTGTTTAGCAGGTGCTGGAGGTACCTGGACAAAGGAGAAAGGGAACAAAAGGTGCTGTTAGCTGGGGAGCAGCAAACAAAAAGCAAGCTTCTTTCTGTCATCTAGTGGGGAAGGCACCTCCAGCTCACATGGGAAATGTAATTTGGATCTGGGAGCACTGGGATCACGTGGGAGGCAGTGTTCACACTTCAAGTACTAACTTGTTTTAGCAGCTCTGTGCAAGCCACAAGTTTCCTGCTACAGCTGCCCCTGGTCCTGCATCATATGGACTTTCTTCCCATTACAGTGCAACTGTGTCTCAGAATAGGCTGCACATTTCTCTCATACATGCAATAAAATTGACTGCAGGCAGAAAATTCTTACCCATAAGCCAAAAAGGGATAACTACAGCATGCTCCAGAATCAAATGAAACACCAACCAGCTCCTGCCTGAGGTTGTTTCGTAAAACTTAGTCTTAAAATACTAATCTATCCTTCTGCCTGAAGTATCACCTTTTCCCAAGTAACTTTCTCCTTCCTGAGACTACTGGGCTGGGGTATCCTTCCTCCAAAGGATTTCCTAGGCACTCTCAGCTTGCTGATTCAGCTTTGAGTCTCCCTTTGTCTCTTCAGAGGCTGCTAAGGGTTTTCAGGAACACTACAGATCCATGAGCTGTAGCTACCTACTATTTACAGTAACATACACCCATGACTTCTGGCTTTCCAAATTTCCTCTTTTCTTGGAGAAGGGACAACAGTTATCTTCTCATGCTTGCACAACTTTTTTTTTTGGGGGGGGGGGGGGGAATCTCTTGCAGGATGAGCAAGACCTGGGTTTTGCGGGAGAGAAAAAAACAGTCATCAAGGGAGGGTTACTACAGTTGAGGCTGTCACACTTACAAACATGGTTGGCCCATACTGGAATGCACTGGGTATGCCTGGCACACCAGCATAGTAAGGTAACCCAGTGTAGCTGTACCCCGGTGGCAGGGTTGGGTTGAGGAAGGGCTGCTGAGTCGTATGGTGAGTCTGTGTCTGGTTCTGCTGTGGCTGGGCTAGAGTGGTAGCAGGAGCAGGGGAGGTAGAATCACCACGGCCAAATTTTGTTACATCACCTACAAAGGAAAGAACTGAAGAAAAGTGATCAAAGCTTCTCTACAAGGATCTTCTGAGTACAAATAAACAGCTAAAAAAAAAAAAAAAAAAAAAAGAGAGCAAAACCTATAGTTGAAAGGCTGCAGGTTTTCATGGGAAGAACTCTCGGTCTCTATTCCTGACAGCCACAGGGACATTGCCTGTTTGTGGCACAGAACTCTGTACCATGGCTAATCTACTGATAAAACAGAGACACTAATACTTATCTATCTCAAGTACATTGTTTATTACTATCAGATTATTGCAATAACATATGCTAAAAAGCAGAACTATGGTAAATAGCCAAAGTGCAAAACGGTTGTTGGGTTAAAGTGTAACTCTCCTGGAGGTTAAACTGATTAGCCAAGCATCATGGTCTGAGAGCAAGTTAGGATTTACAGGCAGTGATGGGCATTTTTGTCAATGTTTATTTTTTGAAGCATGACCAGTTAGATGTCCAATTCCTCACACCAAAGTTCTGGAGACATTAGCTGAAGGCCAGTAAAACAACACTTGCATCGTGTATCACCTTACTAAAGAAGTAGGAAAATAAATTTAGTTATTGACCTAAAATCAGCCTCCCAAAAGAAGTGACTATGAAGCAGAAAAGTCCAGAACACTTGCATTTACTGACAGCCTACAGAGCAGCACGTTCATGCGTTTGTTTCTGTTCTGTTTCTGTAAGGAAGTGACATATGATATCTATCTCATTCCTAACCAGTATTCTTCTTTGTTGGTTGCCAAGAAACATGACAACATTTAATAGCGGCATTATAGGAATTATACCACCTAATACCTATGGCTACAGTTTTAAGCTATAATCAGATGGCAGTGGAAGAAAACCACTTTCTGAATATGCTGTATAGCATTAATCTCATCTTTGCACACTGAAAACTGAAGAACAAGAGAAGAGCAAGAGTGAGGAAGGGCTTCTTAGACCATATGCTTTTGAGAATTAAGTCAATTAGACTTGAGGAGGGCAGGGGTGAGCCTGTTAGAGGCAGCTCCTGTTAGGAACATACAAGTGCTAAAATAGCAATAACCAAGCACGGGGAGCTGCTGAGGGAGCTCTGAAAGGGTCTATTCCATTGCCAAAAAACAAAAGGAAAGAAAGCCAGCTTCAAGGAAAAGACTGATTAAACAATTGGGTATTTTCCAAGCACTTGTATGTGCTTGGGAAGGGCACAAGATGACCTTGCCATTTACATTTTTAACAATTTTGTACTTTTTCATTGGAAGACTACCCAGTTTTATCCCAGAAGAGGTCATGTATGAATTACCAACCAAAACCACAAAGAAAAAATAATGTCAAAGTTGAGAAGGAGATGCTTGCTTTTATTTGCCTATTTTGGATTGGTGAGTTTAATTGCTTACAGAAGGAAAAATGGTTGTTCTTTCAGTAACAAAAGGATTACCTGCATCTAGAAACAAACACATCTAATTTATCATCCTTGCCTTTAAATAGCACTCACCTGAGTATGGGTTGTTAGCAAGGCTCCCATCTCTGCCTGTCAAGGTTGCAGGAGCGGGGAATGTAATTCCATAGTAATCCTTGAAGAGACATTACTTATTAATAATTGAAACCATAACAGAGTGTCTTAGTTTCAGCTGAGAGAGTTGTTTTTCTTCATAGTGTCCAATATGATGCTATGTTTTGGTTTTAGGAAAAAAAACAATGTTGATAACTCACCAATGTTTCTAGTTGTTGCTAAGCAGTGTTGTACAGAGCCATTCCAGTTTCTCAGCTCCTACCAGCGAGTGGCTGCGGGAGCCCAAGGGATGGGACAGAATCAGGATAGCTAACTTGAATTGGCTAAAGGGATGTTCCATATCATATGACATCATGTAGAAGGAAAGTTTTGAAGGGCGTGGGAGTTCATTTCTCTCTCTTCTGCTGCTCAGGGGCTAGCTAGGCATCAGTTGGTGGGTGGCAAACAATTGCTTGTGCATCAATTGTTACATACATAATACAGATGTATATATATATATTTGTTTTAACTATTATCTTTTCTTTTCCCTCTTCCTTTTTCTCTATCTTAGTAGTTTTATCTCAACCCACAAGTTCTACTTTGGTATTTTCCATTCTCTCCCCCATCCCACTGGGAGGGGGGGAAGTGAGCAAACGAGGGTGTGGTGCTTAACCACCTGACAAGTTAAACCACAACACAACTGAACAGTTCTTACAAACCCTGTCTTATAAACATAAGAATTTTAAAAGCTAGAAATAAGGGAAGCTATAAGATGAGCTTCTGCCAAGGCTTACAACATAGCTAGAGACTTACCTCAATTTCAAACTAAATCTATTTTATAGACATTTAATATCATCTACAAATACTTCATCTCTTAATGGTAATTTTATGAGCCAGGATAAAGCTTCTGCTGTGATCTACCAAAGCACCTAGAGGAAAGGAAGTTTAGGACCTGAGAAGTAAGAACAATATTAATTAACACAAAAAAAGCCAACAAACATCAAAACACACACACGCTTAGTCCAAGAGATGGCTGCTGACAAAGAAGCAAGAGCAGCTTCTCAACACCTCATGGTCTTGATAACCATGAGTACTCCCACCTCTTGCCAGCTGAAAAACCTTGACAACTTTGACTGTAAAGGCACAGAGAAGAAAAACTCTATGAGCTGAGTATCCATCTCCACTTAAAGGCAACAACTAAAAGCTCTTCTCTCTCAACCTTCAGCTCAGAGCTGTCATCTTCAAGCAGGAAAGGGCCTGGAAAAGCAAAAGACCATGCGAGATGCCAAAGACTCAGGGGTACAGCCAGAGCTATAATTGCAGCACGAATGTAGGGCTTATACCATGCCTTGTTTTCTAAAAGATAAAAAATCACCTAAAAAAAAAAGTACAAACTTAAAACAAAACTGGAACAAAAACCTGATGACTGAAGAAAGTATTTAAACTATATGTTACAGGAAACTTTAGGTCACAGAATCACACACAGAATCACAGAATCACCCGGGTTGGAAGGGACCTCAAGGATCAT
>NW_024884520.1:16471-54096 GCF_019232065.1 Centrocercus urophasianus
CCATCATAGAAGGCCACAAGATTAGTTAGGCATGACCTTCCTTTGGTCACTCCAGAAATATGGATTGATTCTGTCCCTTGGTGACTTGAAGGTATCATAGTGCACTGTGCACCAGTGTCCACCAATGCCTTATATTCCTGTAGTTCTGATGTGCCAGGCCATCAAATCCACACAGTCCAATACACTGTTAATCCTTCCCTCCCTCAGCTGGGTGCTGGGCCCCTCTATTTTTTACCGCTATGTTTTTCCACCTGTGAGTAATGATCAGGACCTTTATAGCTTTTGCTGTGTCCCGCAGCTACTGGAGCAATTACCTTTTTGGAGGAGTTCTCCTTGGGGGTTGATGTGTCTTATATTTCTTTTACCTGCACTTAATGTTCAGGAGTGGGTTTTTTATGCCACTTCTTCATATCTTCTCCATGCCCCCATAGGTAATTCCACAAGGCAATAGTCATAGTCTTACTGTTGTCACTTGTTCAAGCTGGAGGATGTCTGCTTTTAATAGCTGAGATATTGAGGGGGAGTAGGGAGCAAATCAGTTTGATCAGCCCCTTTAGTAGACTTTTGATAATTGTGATTCTCATCAATTGTCTGTGATGCCACCAGGGGTTCATTAGGCTCATCATGATGAAGGAAGCTACACAGTTCCTCCATCATAGTGGAATGGGTCCAGAGAAGAACCACTAAGATGATCAGAGGGCTAGAACACCTCTCCTATGAGGAAAGGTTGAGGGAACTGGGCTTGTTCAGCTTGGAGAAGAGAAGGCTCTGGGGAGACCTCATTGTGGCCTTCCAGTACTTGAAGGGAGTGTATAAACAGGAGGAGGAACGGCTGTTTGTGAGGGTGGATGGTGATAGGACAAGGGGGAATGGTCTTAAACTGAGAAGGGGAGGCTTAGGTTGGATATTAGGTGGAAATTTTTCACCCAGAGGGTGGTGAGGCACTGGCACAGGTTGCCCAAGGAGGCTGTGGATGCCCCATCCCTGGAGGCATTCAAGGCCAGACTGGATGTGGCTCTGGGCAGCCTGGGCTGCTGTTGGCAACCTGCACACAGCAGGGGGTTGGAGCTGGATGAGCACTGTGCTCCTTTGCAACCCAGGCCATTCTGTGATATCTTCCTCAAAATATTATAAATACAGATACTGAGTGAAATTACAAGTACATTCACAGAGTTTGACAACATGATCATTGGATGAGCATTCAAAAAATGTATAAGGGATTTAGGGGAGAAACTGGAAGCCTGTTTAAAATTCACATGTTCTGTAAAATTAGTTCACCTGGACTTCAAGGTAGTCCTTGATAAATCCAGCAGTACCAATAAGCTTTCTTACAAAGTTCTCTGAGAATACAGAGAGGTTTGTTCTAAAACTATGTTTTAGTTTGGAACAGTGAAGTCTTCTAGGATTTGTAGTTCTGAGTAAGGTATACCTGTAACTATTGACAGTGCATGGAACTGGAGCATTAACTCTTAAACTCCCAGTACACTACATGATGTTATGAAGTGTCACCCAAATCCCAAGACACAGAAGATGTGCTGATGGGCAATGAGGCTGGACTGGCTGAACAGAGACCTTTGGCTGAAACTCAAGAGCAAAAGGAAAGTTTATGGTCTCTGGAAGAGTGGGCAAGCTACTTATGATGATTATAGGTACATAGTGAAGCTGTGCAGAGAGAAAATTAGAAAAGCCAAAGCCCAGCTAGAACTGAACTTGGCCACTAAGGTAAAGGACAACAATAAATATTTCTATAAATACATCAACAGCAAGAGGAGGGCTAGGGAGAATTTCCATCCCTTGTTGGATGCCGAGGGCAAACTGGTGACCAAGGATCAGATAAGGCTGAGGGGGTATTGAATATTTAAAGCCTTCTTTGCCTCAGTCTTTAATAGTAAGACTTGTTACTCCCTGGGAATACAGCCCCCTGTGCTGTGGTAGATAGGGATGGGGAACAGAATAGGCCCTGCATAATCCACAGTGAGATGGTTTTGGACCTGCTCCTAAAGAGGGAGGGAGGGAGGTGATCCTCCCCCTCTGCTCTGCCCTGGTGAGGCCTCATCTGGAGCACTGCATCCAGTTCTGGGCTCCCCAGTACAAAAAAGACAAGGATCTCTTGGAAAGAGTCCAGCGGAGGGCCACGAAGATGGTGAAGGGCCTGGAGCATCTCTGCTATGGAGAAAGGCTGAGTGAACTGGGTCTGTTCAGCCTTGAGAAAAGAAGACTGAGAGGGGACCTGATCCAGGTCTATAAATATCTGGGGTGTGGGGGGCAGAATGGCGAGGCCGGACTCTTTCCAGTGGTGAATGGAGACAGGACAGGGGGAAACGGCTGGAAACTGCAGCATAGGAAATTCTGCACAAATGTGCGCAAGAACTTCTTTACAGTGAGGTGATGGAGCACTGGAACAGGCTGCCCAGGGAGGTGGTGGAGTCTCCTTCTCTGGAGATGTTCAAGACCTGCCTGGACGCCTACCTGTGCGACCTGGTGTAGGGAACCTGCTTTGGCAGGGGGTTGGACTCGATGATCTCTGGAGGTCCCTTCCAACCCCTACAATTCTGTGATTCTGTGAAAGCTGGATGCTCACAAGTCCATGGGACTGGATGGATTGCACCCCAGAGTGCTGAGGGAGTTGGCAGATGTGGTTGCCAAGCCACTCTCCATCATTCTTTGGCAGTCCTGTCTAACCAGGGGTGTCCTGGCAGACTGGAGACTGGCAAATGTGATGCCCATCTTCAAAAAGGGCCAGAAAGATGTTCCTGGCAGCTACGGGCCTATCAGTCTCACCTTGGTGCCTGGGAAGGTTATGGAATGGATAATCTCAGGAGCCATCATGGACCAGTTAAAGGTCAACCATGGGCTCAGGCCCAGTCAGCATGGGTTTACGAATGGTAGATCCTATTTTGACAAACCTGATTTCATTCTATGACAAGGAGACCCACTTAGTGGATGAAGGTAAGGCTGTCGATGTTCTCTACCTGGACTTCAGTAAAGCCTTTGACACTGTCCCCCACAACATTCTTGTGGAGAAGCTGGCTGCCTACGATTTGGATGGGCATACGCTCTGCTGGGTGAAACACTAGCCGGATGGCCAGGCCTGAGCAATTCTATGATACTATGATTCTATGAAGTGGAATACCAATAACAAAAATCACAAAACCATGACAGGGTGACCTTATTTCTCTCTACAGCTACCTGAAGGGAGGTTGTGGTGAAGTAGTGGTCAGTCTCTTCTCCAAGGTAACTAGCAATAGGACTAGAGGGAATGGCTTCAATTTGTGCCAGGGATGATTCAGGCTGTATGTTAGGAAATACTTCTCCGAAAGAATGGTCAGGCGCTGAAATGGGCTGCCCAGGGAGGTGGTGGAGTCACCATCTCTGGAGGTGTTCACTAAATGTTTAGGTGTTGTACTGAGGGACGTGGTTTAGTGGGAAATATTGGTGATAGTTGGGTAGTTGGATTGGATGATCTTAGAGGTCTTTTCCAACTTTGGTGATTCTATGATTCTGTGATTATATGTTTATTGTATAGAAGTCTTATGTTTAACCAGTGCAGCAGTGAAATGCTCACAGGTAGGTGTGCATACACTCACATCCCAACAAAAACCTTATTTCTCTGCCCCAAGACCACACCATCAGCCTCAGGCAGCTGAGTACCAGTGCTGCCCTGAAGCAAGAGCAGCCTCACAGCCATAGCAGCATACATAGACCCATTCCTTGTCAACCAAAGGTGAGGGCAACTCGAAACTGATATGGACAGTCTCTTCCTGCGTACACAAATCTGAGAGTCAGACAGACTGAACCTTCTTAAAGTTACTTATGAGCTATAGCATCCTATGCAGAAACCACTCTACTGCTGTAACTCCTTTTCTTCTGATCAGGAATTAAGACTTACAGTATCAGATCCCCACTTCATGTCCTTTAAGAGCATCCTCTGCCTTTATGGGAAAACCCCAACTACACCATCTTTCTGGCACAAACCTTCAAACAATACCAATGGAAGAGTGGAGGTGAGGTAGGAGACCACAAACATGCTCCCTACTTTCAACAGCTGCAGCCAGAGGCTAAGACAGACTCAGAGTAGTACACATCTTTGTGACAGAAGCCCCAGGTGCCCACTCTGACCACAACTGCGTAAAGCCCGCAGCCCTTGCACCTCCTACTCACCTCCACTGTGCACATCGCTGAGCCTAGGCTACAGCTCATATTCGTTCCTTCACCTCACATCTTTCACCCGTGCTTGCTGAGGAGAGCCTTCCCATGTTTCCAGAACTTTTCATCCCCTGTCTTTAGTGAATGCATGTCATCACAAACACATCACAGTTGTGTTTTCTGGGTAGAGTGTCTGGTGTAGAACCACAAGCCTACTCCTAACACACTTTCTGCAGTACTGACCTGTCATAGTTTTCATTATTAGTACATTTTTATTTAATTTTGATCCAAGCACATTCTTGTTTGAGCCTGTTGCCTTTTTTTTTTTT
Source organism: Centrocercus urophasianus (assembly GCF_019232065.1). Lineage (NCBI taxonomy): Eukaryota > Metazoa > Chordata > Aves > Galliformes > Phasianidae > Centrocercus > Centrocercus urophasianus. The sequence goes on from NW_024884520.1 coordinate 20,947, forward strand.
TTTTTAACTTCATATTCATCAAGTCAAATATTTCTTCCATAGATTTGTTGGTTTGGGTTGTGTTTTTTTGTTGTCTTGAACGGGGTTGTTCTTATTTTAATACCACTATTCTCATTTCCCTAATTCATTACAGTATCTTATTTGTTTTTACTAGCTCCATCTGGATTTGTGTGACATATTTGACGTATTTTTTTTTAGCTAATCTATAACCTTTTTCTAGAACTGATATCAAGTTGCCAGGTCTTTGCCTAGTTAGATCTTTCCTTTTATCTCAACATGGAGTAATCTGCTCTCTGCAACTTTTCAGGTTTCAGAAAAGCTTTTTACTAGAAAAGACATCCTCAAACAAAAGGTTTTCAGAAACCTTCATTACTTATTTCTAAATCATTGTGTGCCAGTTATATTGGACCTCATTTTAAGGTCTTCTGCTGAATATATGGCCAACTTCCCAGGAACAGGATGATAGTCAATTTTCCACTATAATTGTGTGACAAATATGAGGCTTCTTCTGAAGCAAAGTCCTAGTATTTTTTTCCATGGCTTTGTTTTTCCCTTTATAGTAAATATTCCAACTTGTATCATTACCCGATACTTATTTTTGATCTCACTTCTTCTTTCTTTTGGCAGCACATTTTTCTTCCAATTTAGCATTATCAGATATCTACATTTTTCTTCTAACTCAATTCAGTTATCTGTCAGACTAGTTCTTCTGAAACACCATTTCTTTCTGAACTACTTTCTGTTTGCATAGAACATTTCCAAATCTTAACCACAACATTATCCTACTCTTCCTTCAATTTTCAGGATGAACAGACAGATAGGGTTTTGTCTGGGACCTCCCTGTATTCCATCCCAGTACCTGTCAGATTCCACATGGAAGACTTAGTACGGACCTGAGACTAACTACAACATTCATCCAGTAATTCCTCTTTCCAGATCACTGTTCATTGCTCCATCTTTGCTTTTATGAGTATTGTGCACCACTTAATCCTTTGACTTTTCTCAGTTACATACTACCACACTTTCTGAGTTTCTTACTGGGTGTGCGTGTGTGTGACAACGCACAACAATTTTCTGCATTCTAGGCTGAGTATCCTTGTGAATCTAACTGCCTGGGATCTGAGTTTCTCTCATACGCTATTTATATTCTGGATCCAGATAAGTAAGAAAATTTTGAATAATTCCCTCCTGCAACTCACCTGCTGATGCATATGGCAACAAATGCAAAGATCTCCAGCTTTAAGAGTCTCCACAACCTGTTAGATGCACCTAGTGACTGTCAATTTGCATACTATGCCTTGCTGTTCAAACCCATCCCTTGGCTAAGAGAAAAAGTTCATGCCCAGATGTCAACTATATATGACAAGATTTCATACTGTTATTTCAGAGATAAGAATTTCTCTAGTCAAAAGTACAGAGCACAATTCTATTTACAGTTTGCAGATGGACAAATATAACAATCACTATCAATTCGCACCACCTAGAGAAATTGATTGTGTTTTTTTTAAAAAAAAAAAAAAAAAAAAAAAAACATGTAATATAAGAATAAGCTCTTAATCATCATTGAATCAGTCATCATCAAATGAAGCAATTTGTGTTGCACAGATTGTCAACAGTGAAATATATATCTTGCTTAAAATGAAATAAACCAAGCCATTTACTTACCATTGGCAGCCTGGATTGAAGCATCTGGAGATCATCATAACCATAAATCTGCTCAAAGAAAGAAAAATATAACATTATCACACTTTTCTAGGCCCAGTCTACATTACAGGTATATGGGTATATGTTATATTGTGCAATTACAGAGCACTGTGGAATTTTAAGGCTAGTAAAGCTAAGCAGAGGTCAAAATGGTTTGTCACTTATGTTTTCCGATGACAGTAGTCCCCCGAGAAGAGTTTGACTGTCAAGTCTTCAATACTGTTTTTACAGAAACATATTTATGAATTAGTGAAAAATCTACTGGGCATTCTGACTGAGAAATAAAAGTAACAGTCTTCTTCTCTGCAATTATTATTTCTGAGAATATGACAAAGACTTAATGAGTAGGCTATAGAACAAACAATTAACCCCTCACATTCAGTGCAATACAGAAAGATGGTTAGAACAGTTTCTGATTCAAAAAAATAGATAAATTATGTTCATCAAAAAGTTTTTTGCAATCTTAAAAAGTATGACAGAGGACAAATGGCACAGTTCAACCATTATAATGGCAAGTCTATTCTAATAACCCAAACCTAAGTCTAAATTAAATGAAAAGGCCTAAAACTGGATACCACTGAAAACTATAGCAGAACGTGCTCAGCTCCAACAGCAGTCAAATCAGGTATGTACCAATAATTCTGAATTTTTCTATGAACAGTAAATCCCAACAGAGTATATTTAATATTTCTTCAGCATTTGGAACAAGAATTCCAGGTGCAACATGTGCCAACACAAATGCCTTGACATAGCCAGCAGCAGGTCTGAACAGCCCATTTGCATCAAGGTTTAAATAATTAAGGACAGATACAATTAAATTGCTTACTGGGTAGGCAGGCAGAAGTCCTCCAGGTCCCACAATGTACTGATTATGCAAGAAGGGTGGTATACCCTGGGGCAGGTTTGGAGGAGTTTTGCCTGTAGAACCAAAATACAGACACTTTAACAAGTCTTTGGAGAAAACTAGGCTTCAGCACTGACATGAGATAGTGCAGCTCCCAGGGCTTAAGAATTATCATAGCATGTAAAGAGCTACACAGAAAAATGTAGTGCTAGTTAATGAAAATGCTCAAAATAGCCTGAAGAAATTAAACATACATCAAGGAAAGGAAAGCACAAACTACTTCAGACTGAAACAATCCCAGTGTATAACAGTCCAATTTTGTCATTTACTTTGAGAAGATTAGAAGAATTAGACAGGAATTTCTTTCCTTGGTCCTCTCCCAAAGGTAAAATTTAGGCATTGTTCTTTATCTGAGAATAAATTTCATTTTCTGCTCTGTCAATACATTCCCCCTTGCCACCAGACTGGAAAGCATTAAATGCTACCAGTATACTTTTTGTGGGTGACTTATTGTAGCTGGGAAAAGCAAAGATGACGGAGACAGTTTCAGTTACCTCCATAAAACAGAACTAGGAAGCACAAGGGTAAAATGTTATTCAGCCAGTCAGACATCTCAAGTGAGAAATTCTTGTGTATGTAAGTTTGGTTGTAATCTTGAAATCATTCACATCCCTCCATAGGATTTCCTTTTAGGAGGCTAAGTTGATTAGAGAAGCAACAGAGGAATTTATCCTTGCTTCCACTTCAGTGCAAGCCTCCCTACTTTCTCTGTCCGTGGATCCTTCTTCTAAAATGGTTATTGCCATGGAATAACCCAGACATCAGATACTTCTTTCCTCTCTGTAGATGTGTCAGTAGAGATTTGACATAGGATAATGACAACATTGCAGTGTATTTTGATACTGACAAATGAATTCAAGCCACAGAAGGGTCTAAAATTAAAGCTAAAGTGAACTCACAGCCAAGAGTTGATCACAACCTGGAATACAAAATGTGCAAATCTCCTGGTTCAAAACTTAAAGTTGGAATTGCTCTGGTTTTTATTTATTTAGCACATTCTATCTCCTGTATAACCAAGATGTTATAGTCACAATATAATTGTGTATAATCAATAGATATCAAGATGTTATAGTCACAATATAATCAAGAGAGTTAGGCAAAGCAGACAACGATCACAAAAAGAGAATTAGTGGAAGAGCTTACCCTTTGGCTGAGCTCACCACAAAACACCAAGAGGGGATCTCCAGAAGAGATCCTTCCCCTCTGGTAGCCAGCTCTTCAATAGGTCTAGGAGAGGTGCAGCCTGGCTCCCCCCCTTCCAGCAGCACAGGTGAATTGCCTTCACCTGTGCTCCTCTGGCTGACTCAAGGCTCACCTCAGGTGATCAGTCAGAGGTTCAGGCCCTGACTCAGCAGTTCCCATACAATCTCCAAAAAGCTTTATAAATGTCACATCACACCCTAACAAATATTTTAAATACACAAAGTAGACAAATTTATTTTATAAGCCAGCAAATAAAACATGCTGAAAATGCTAGTCAAGAATGTGGATTTCTAAGTGCAGTTATTTCTGTGAGATGCTTAACTGATAGCCCTGTAGACTGAAATCCTCTGTCTATCCATGTGATCTGTTAATATTGCGAACCTGAAGACACTAAGGGAGCTGCTCGTGCAGTAGTAGCTGGTATAGACACACTGGTAACACTCAGGCCAAGGCTGTTTGTAGTGTTCATACTGCTTGATATGCTGACAACCGAAGAGGTGGTGCTAGTAGCTGAGGTTGAAGCAGTTGAAAAGGTTGTCGAGGGCTGGAGCGAAGTTGTGTTCTCAACACTAGTGTGCTAGAAAGAAGACAAAAAAAAATGAGAATCACAAAGCAAATAAACCACAGTGAAAGATACTGGGGAAAAACAAATAAATCTTTTAAGTAAAAGCAACACATGCAAGATAATGTTTAATAGTATATGCATGATGTACATACCAAGCAAGCAACAAAGTTGCATGCTTGTGATTTTTAAGTATTCATAGAAAATTATTATACAGAAGTTAAATTCAAACAACTGTTACCACAAAATCATAACAAAGAAACTCAAATGTTCCTCCATTGCATTATTCATTGCCCTTTGATTCCCTAACCATTTAAGCTATTATCTACATTAAATAAACTCCCGTATTCTTCCAAAAGACAGTATTTGTTTTCAGAATACTGCTATTGTGATTCCCCTCAATGCACTTGTGGAATTTGAAAGATTAAAACTGCAACTCTCCACAACAGAGTCAATGTGGTAAACACAGAACACATATATTACAGGAACACGTGAGTATGAAGGAGTTCCTGGTTTTAATTCAGCACAATACAGTTTCTGAACTGTAAAAGCTGATCATACTTGCAAAACAATGTCATCAACATACAAACTATAACAACTCTGACAATAGGAAGAAAGGATATTTGCTTAAGTATGAATTTTCAAGTTACACATTCAGTTAGGATGAAGCATTAAGAACTAAAATACATGCACAAAGAATAGCACAACCTAACTAGGATTGTACAGAAGTACTCCATCACAGAACACAGAAGCATCCCCTACAGAGGGATCTGGACAGGCTGGAGAGCTGGGCTGAAGCCAATGGGATGAGTTTCAACAAGGCCAAATGCCGGGTCCTGCACTTCGACCACAACAACCCCAGGCGACGCTACAGGCTTGGGGCGGTGTGGCTGGAGGACTGCGTAGAGGAAATGGACCTGGGGGTATTGATTGATGCTCGGCTGAACATGAGACGACAGTGTGCCCAGGTGGCCAAGAAGGCCAATGGCATCCTGGCTTGCATCAGAAACAGTGTTGCAAGCAGGAGCAGAGAGGTGATTGTTCCCTTGTATTCAGCACTGGTGAGGCCGCACCTCGAGTACTGTGTCCAGTTTTGGGCCCCTCACTGCAAGAAAGATATTGAGGCCCTGGAACGTGTTCAAAGGAGGGCAACAAAGCTGGTGAGGGGTCTGGAGCACAGGCCATATGAGGAGAGGCTGAAGGAGCTGGGAATGTTCAGCCTGGAGAAGAGGAGGCTCAGGGGAGACCTCATTGCTCTCTATAACTTCCTGAAGGGAGGTTGTAGTGAGCTGGGGGTCGGCCTCTTCTCTCGTGTCATTAGTGATAGGACCAGGGGGAATGGCTTCAAGCTACGGCAGGGGAGATTCAGGCTGGACATGAGGAAGTATTACTTTTCAGAAAGGGTGGTCAGGCACTGGAATGGATGCCCAGGGAGGTGGTGGAGTCACCGAGCCTGGGGGTGTTCAAGGAAAGACTGGATGTTGTGTTGAGGGACATGGTTTAGTGGGAGCTATTGGGAATAGGTGAACGGTTGGACTGGGTGATCTTTTAGGTCTTTTCCAACCTTGGTGATTCTATGATTCTATGATTCTATGATCTGACTTCTATTTATGCAACTTCATTTACAACACTGTATTCAATACTGTTTGCCTTATCTAAAATGCATTAAATACTCAAGTGATGACAATGCCACACAGTAAACTCTAATATTGTGTCATGACAACTGCCTCATGACAGATATCTTTCCATCACCTCTGCATTGCAAGCTAACCTGTTCAGTGGAGAATGCTAGCACCACCTTTTGGAGCAGTTTCAGATAGCCACTTCTAAAGATTATTTTTAATACACTTGTTCCAAAAAAATTCTCTCTATTCCATCTCCTTCCTGAGTCAAAGTATACTCTTCAACTATGCAACTGGCAATTTTCTAATAGGTACTGTTGACCTAGTAAATCACAAGTAGTAATGAGAATCTTTTTACCACTAGAGAGCTGGCAGTTCTTCCTCTGTGAGATAAACTTCTCATCTCAGTTCTTTGTGTACTGGGACACGGTGAACTTTAAGAGAGGGTCTTAATCATCAGACAAACTGACTATATGTCAATTATCTGTTGAAATGCAAACAGGACTTACTGCATGTGATGTGCTTGAAGACAACACTGAGGCAGGGGAGAGACTGCTCTGATGATTGGAAAGGGAGCTAAAAAAAGTTGTGAAAAATTAATACAATGAATTTTTCCTAGAACACATATCTACATGTATATCCCTCCCCCATAGGCAACCTTTTATTTAATATCTGACTACCTAATGTTTAAAATAATTTAAAGTACAGAGATAATTATCAGTGACAAGAAACATGTAATACCACTCATTTATATTTATCAATTTACTACATTTTTAGTAAAGCAATAGTTGCTTCAGCAATTACATAGTGATGCCTCCAAGACATGTAAATTAGAGAACTAGAAGAATATACCAGGAAAAGTTTCACATACATATGGCTCATTTCTCACTTGTTCCCAGAGCAACTGCTACTGGATGCCATGGAGGACAGGTACTAGGTGAGACAGTGCTTTGGTTTGACTCACCACATTTCTGTTATTTTAACCTGCATATCATAATTTGAACTAATTTAGAACTGCTGAAAAACAAACAAACAAACAGCAACAACAACAAAAAACAACGAAAAAGTAATCTGTGAAAGCAGGAGAGTTAGATATACTACTAAAGAATCTGTCCATTTAATCAAGGTCTGTTCATGCCGCTACAATCCCTAAATGCCATTTCCTTATTGAAAAGATGAATCAGAACAATCTGTTCAGTTTCATAGCTACTATAGAATTTGAGAACAATGAACCTGCTGATGAAAAACATCTGCAGATAATTTCATTTTAGAAAGTAGCTCTGCATTAGCACCACTTTTTTTTCCCAAGCTGACAAGGCCTGTGAACCTCAGGCAGTAACAGCTGAACCAACATTCATTTGCAATCCAAAGATCTTCAAATGTCTCCTTGAAAGGTTACAAACTGGTTCTTAAATATTTACACTGACAGAAGTTATACCTTATATTCTAGGTCAGGAACATACAAAAGTACAATAGGAATAAGCAGAATACCAACATGAATACTGAACAAACTCAAACAGAACAAAGCCATTGAAAACATGTATGGTTTCTTGTTCAAAAAGCTCCTCATTATGTGAATAAGAAGCAAGTGAGGTTCTAATAATAACAAGTACTTCAATATTTTCCATGGAAATAGTCGTAACAAAATGCAGCAGTGTTTTTTAACAAAGCTTCAGACTAAATTATACGTTGAAATTTAAGAGCAAACATTTCTGTCAGCTCTTCAAGGTGTTGGACCAGAATAAATCTTGGCAGTTTCACAAATTTATTTTGATATAGTGTCTTTAAAACTGTTCCCCATCTGCAGGAAATAGGATGACAACACTTCAGGCAGCAAGAAAATAAATGGCTCAGTCCAGCATACTGTTTTAAACCACTTCCTTGCCCATTATCCCCTTCTTGTAAGAAGCCTTAATTCATCATCTGACTCACGTCAGAGACTCAGACAAAAACTGCCAGCACAACCGAGTCAAGCCCTGCTTGGAACTCAGGCATCATCTTTTCATGATACTCAGTATCTATCCAACAGTTAACAACCCTCCAACTAAAATTTACCACATTTACCACACATTTACCATTCAACACCAGTTCAAAAAAAAAAAAAAGCAAAAAAAAAAGCACTAGTATGAAAGAATCTACCATGCCCCAGCTGGTACTACTAGTTTTGCATTGTAACAAATACAGTAAAAAGGTGAGCATTAAAAAATGTAACAAATTAGTACAGTCCCAGGATGTAATTAGCCTCAGGACAAAGCTCAAGTAACAGGGATATAAAAATCAGAGTATATAAATGAGTTGAGCTAAATCCACTTCCAGGAACATCAATCTGATATTTCAAAATGTCTTAGGGAAATATCTTAGAAAGAAAAACACACACCATCTCTATGGAATTTTTAAAATAATTATTATTTATTTTAATATATGTGAAACTGCAGTACTTCAAAATTATGCAGGAAGTAAACTCTCAAAGGAATGATTTCAAACATAGGGCAGTAAACAAATAGCAGGCACTGTGAACAAAGTAGGAAAAGTGAGGGAATCAGTTCAGGTAATTTAGTTGGCATGATTGAAACAAGAGCCCCTTGAAACACAAAAGTGTTAATACACCTGAAAATTTGAGGGCAGCTCTGATCCATCATTAAGAGACAGCCCAGATCTCCTACTTTGCAAATCAGGGCTATCAGACAACAGGATCTCCTTTTCTGACATTAACTAGAATTAGAAGAGAGAGATTCAGAAGAGATCAGGATGTTTCTGCTTGCAATCATGCTTTTATTTGCTCTTTTCTTAGAATTTTACTCCCTTCAGTTTACCGCAAATCCCACTGTACCTGCTTAACTGGGTAAGCGAGCTGCTGGCCAAGTCACTGGACTGAGGCAAGCTGGGCAATGTTGCTATGTGCTGCAATGCTGAAGGCAGAAGTGAAGTGGTGGCGGGTACCACACTAGGCAGAGAACCAGCGGAAGGCAGTGAGGGAGAAGGTTCTGTCTTAGACACTGGAACTGATGAAGTAGCTGCAATGAGTTAAAAAGAGGCATTCAAAGACAAATTCCAGCATATTTGACTCTCAAGTTGGATTCAGAAACACAATATATAGTTATTCTATCCTTGGTTTACAAGAATTTAACTGTTAAGAACCAGGAATAGTAGTAAGTAATCTGTCTACTAAGGAAAATATAGACGGCAACAGAACTAATTTCTCCCTTTGAGTTCTTCACTTACAACAGATTTATGATTTATGGTACACATGAAGTGCAGAAGACTGTAGTTTACTACATCTCCTACTATCCGATTACTAGCTTTTGCTTACAAGTCCATTCTCATTTTAAAAATATTTGCATATTACTTGAATCCATTTCTGCAAACAGAGGTTGTTCACACTCTTCGAAGCACTGCAAAAATCTATTCTTACTTCCAGCTCTAATTCTTCGCTCCAACCTATACAGCATCTTTGATTCCTGAAATTTGGATTGCTGGAGTACAAAGGCACATAAAACTAATCCATTTGGAGTACTGGAATACTGACTCAAATGTGTTATATATTAGAATAAAAGCTAGAATAAAATGTTACAATTGAGCAAAGTATTAAGCACAGTCAAAAAAGTTGTCAAATATTGCCTTACTTTATTTTATCTGGGTAACAAAAAAGTTGTTAGCATTAATATTACTTCTTAGTCTACATGCAGTATAACTCGTTTGCCACAAATGTCTCTTTTTAAAGGAATACTGTACTGCAGCAAGGCACAGAACAATTCCACTACCCAACATAATTCCCAGTTGTTTCTAAACTAATCTCTTGTTTTCCGAAGAAGGATAAAACAGAATTAGCCACTCACTCACCAAATAAATCTCAGAAATAATTGAGTCTTGTCTTCTGCTGGGTCATGCTTTCATGCAGTGCGAGAAACCACTACCCAGCAGATCATCATTATCTTGCAGTGCAGTCACACAGTCTCAGAATGTCCATCAAACAAAAATCAGATATATGCTTGGAAGTTAAATATCACATTATTGGTTTTCTCCCTAAATGACTCTAAAGTTGCTGGACTAGGGTCTATGAAAACAGAAATCAAGAGGTTTTAACCTTGCCAATAAGCATGACTGTAACTGACAAAGAAGGAAATCGAAGAGACAACGTAAGCATAGTTACGAAGGACGCAACTGTATTACCTGATACCTCCTGGCAACATTCATATAAAATAAATAATCAATGCTTATAACTCTCAATACATTTATGCCAGGATTCACTTTTTGAAATCAAAGTAGATATCCCCAATGTGAGGGACAGACCAGGAGACAAACAGAATGGTCAGAATTATATTACTAGCATGTTTTGAACAGTTAAAGGTTTAGAAAGGATGAGACCTGATATTAAAGAGCAACAATTGGTAAGACAACTAAGGATGTTAAGCAGCAAACACAGAAGAGAAAAGGTCAGAGTTTTTAATTGCTAATAAAAGATCTCAAAATAGTTTTAACTCATGAAATATATATGTGGGAGAAAACCGATTCCAGTTTATGAGTCTGAGATAGAGAGAAAAAAAAAAGTGTTACCAAAAGGGAATCAGCATAAAAAAAGAAACTAATAAAATTGCTACAGAATCATTATAAAAAATAGAAATTCTCAAATTTTTGCTTTCCATACCAAAAAGAAAAATCCTGTAGTGAATTTCAAAAATTGTTAATTCTGCGTATGAAAGTAAGAAAGTTTCTATGTGTATGGGAACTGCTGAGTCATGGCCTGAACCTCTGACTGATCACCTGAGGTGAGCCATGAGTCAGCCAGAGGAGCACAGGTGAAGGCAATTCACCTGTGCTGCTGGAAGGGGGGGAGCCAGGCTGCACCTCTCCTGGACCTATTGAAGAGCTGGCTACCAGAGGGGCAGGATCTCTTCTGGAGATCTGTTCTGCTGGTGTTTTGTGGGTGAGCCTGGGATAGGGGTAAGCTTTCCGTCTGTTCTCTTTTTGTTGTCGTTATTTGCTTTGTCAAGCTCTTTTCTTTATTTCGTAATTATGTCTTTATAGTCGTTGACTATACACTATGTGTGAAGTTGTCCTATACACTGAAGTTTTTTAAAAAGCAACTCTTTGGGTAGGGTATATGCTCTTCCTCCTCCTGCTCGTGTAAGCTGAATTTGGCACTAACAAAATATAGTTTATAGGTCTCAATGCTCAAGTTCTTTCCATGCTGATGTATAAAAAAAGCTGCTTCACTGCTCATGTCTCTGAGATATTTAAGAGGAAGATAGACTTTAAACGGAAGTGTTAGAATTCAAAAATATATTAATTTTAGCTGCTGCCCTTGAAAACTTCCATAAAGCAGCATATAATGGTCTGAAGAGTATAAGCTGTATTGTAATTATCTTAACTCCAGAAAGAGATTTATAGGAGTGCACTAAGTAAAATACCGCACGCACAGAAGGTCAAGATGAACAGTACTGCCTCTATTAGAGCCAATGCTGTTGTTGTTACTCTACTGTAAGACAGCAAGCTACTCAGCAGAGGGAACGTGTTAGTCTCCCTTATTCCCAAAAAGGTTGCAGCTAAGCAATTGAGCACTATACCCTTCAAGAGGTGCTTCTGAAGAACACAACTGTTTCTTTACCACTAAATGCCAACTGCAGCTTTCTAAATGAGCTTTCTAAATGAGAACTGGAAGAATGGGTAAGGAATTGTATATTAAATATTTTTTGACAGAGAAATAAAAAAAAAAGCAGTGGTAAAGCAGCTTTTCTAATGCCTAAGACTGCTCAGTGTTTCACACTGGGTATGGATTCAATAGAGCTGCTTCATTTTATCAGCCTTCTCCAACAAGCAAGTAGTACATTCTGTGCAAGTACGCAAACTCAGATTGATCAGTCAAAAACTAGGCAGGAAAAGCTATGTAAAACCTTAAACTAGATGTTGTTGCTACGATTGTGTGCATCCCAAATTGGAAGGAAAAATTAGAAGAAGAATCCTGTGCACAATCAAACTTTGTAAACTTACTGTCAAGAGTTGCCTGTGTTCTAACACCGTGTCCATTCTGTAAACAAAGGAGAAATTTAATAAATCATTTTAAAGGTATATTAAGTTTTTCATAATGAATCACACATTTAACATGCTTCATGCAAAATTCTATATTGATTCTAAATTGAACAATAGAAAATTAGTTTTTTATTGTCTTTAAAAAAATCACATAATAAAGTTCTTAAGTACTAAGTGTCCTGAACATACAGAATCTCATATGTGACCTGTACTACATCTGTCAGCAGGAGGCTTTCCTGTGTACTGTATATAACAAACTTTAGGTTCACACTGATATGAAAGAAGGAATTGCATTAACATATAGGAAATTGTTGCATTTTTGGTCTAATGCAACTCACAACTTTAACTATCCAAGTGTGTTAGGGGCACAAAGGTCCTGGCTGAAGAATGATCCTGAATTGGAACAAAGCATTCTGACAGTGTAAGTGGATGGCTGTGTGACTAGAACTATGGGCCACATGATGGTTTTGAGGAGAACAGCATTTGTGGCTAGAGCTGCTTATCTTGTTTTGGTAGGAAGCTGATCTTGATATTTTTTCTTGTTTTGCAAAAAACTTGTTTTCTGCAAGCAGGTGTTCTGCTTGGGCTCTGCATCATGCTCTGGCTATGCTGATGTGGTGTGCAAGGGGGGAAAAAAAAAACCCAAAACCTTGCAGACCCTGGAGAGAATAAAAACAGGAGGGAGACTGTGGTGGATTCAAAGAGAGAGGAAAGTACACCTTGAAGCAGGGGATGTCCTACTGATGCTTCCTGCTGAATCCACTATGGGCACGTTTCTTTTCTTCCTCCTACTCGGCCTTTCACTCATCTCTCAAGGGTCAGTAAGTAATATTGCATTTGCTTAAGGAGTCTTCTGCTCGCTACCAACTGAGATTATCTAGAATAGATGCCTGTGTGTGTATTGAATAAAATTCATAACACTGTGCCTCTCTGAATGGGTATCCTGAAACACCAAGTTACACAGAGATGCCATTTTTTTTCCATTGAAATGTAAGACTTGAGAAGTACCAGTTGTTTTTTTTTTTTTTTTTTTTTTTTTTTTGGACAACACTGAAGTGCAGAAGTGGATAGTCTGTGCTTGATCCTCACCAGTACATATGAGCTAGTGCAGAAGACAAGTGTTATTGAGCCATTACATAACAAAGGCTATAAGTAAATAAACTTAAAAACTCTCACAAGTTCCTTAAATATTTAATAAATTATCTTAAAACAAACCTACATTCCATATACAAAGAATAGGTGTTATTAAATCCTCTGTCCTAAATCAGATCTCAACCTAGGTGTTTTAAAATAAAACACAATAATAAACACTCCTGGTGTTTAAATTAACAGAAGTGTAATGTTTGAGGGGCCGCAGTTTGAGATCTATTTGCTACATTCCTTATACACTCAATTAATGATATATATTTGGATAGAAACTGTAAGGAAAACAGCAGACCATGTCTAATGTTTACATAGAAGAGTTCCTTCTTTAAAAGATGAGCTTAAGGGAAAGAAACTCAGCAAGGATGTTAAGTGCTACTAAGAAAAAAGGTCAAACAGCAATTTAAAATGTCAAGACATAAAATCAGAGGCTTTTATATCCCAAATACAGTATGGTAAAAAAAAAAAAAAGCTACACAACAGGAAAAGAAAGCACAAATAACAAGGTGGGCTTGGGAATCAAAGAAACCACTTGGCTTGGTTAAAAGTACTAACATAACAGAGTAATACAAGTCTAACAGGGATGAGAATGTTTCACTTCTTTCAGGGTCTTATTTCTGAAACTGACTCACCGTAACTGCAACAGGTATTGGTTCAGATGGAGCCATGGAGCTTTGGTATGATATCCTACTATGCACAGAAGTCTGGTTATAGGAAGTTGTTGTTACTAGGCTAGTGTTCTGGGATGAGCAGGTCAGAGTGGAAGAGGTTGTGTATGTGGACTCCTGTACTGTACTGGATATCGGCAAAGAGGTATTCAAAGGATCACTGGAAAAAGTAAGAAGTTATTTACCAAGATGGTGAGTTCTCAAACACCTTCAGGAAAATATCAGCTTCTGCACAGTTAACTAAAACATATAGTCAAATCTAAATTATTTATATTAAAAAATGAATATAATTTTGCTTTAGTTCCCAGTAATCACTTTTTCAAAACAGCCAATTGTACTAAGTACCATTCAGCTTCCTCCTGTCACCCCAACAAAAAAAAAAGTTGACACATCAGCACTTGTCAGTTGACTTATTTCCACTCTCTCAAAAGGATAATTTAATGATCTTATTTTTGATGTTATTTTTTGGATTTTGTTTATTTAGAAAAAGCCAAATAGATCCATGAAGACTGATGCATGATGACAAACAATCTCTTTTTGTAATAGAATTCTAACATTATGGTAGCAGTCCAACAGAATAAGCTATGCAAAGGAAAAAAAAATAACTGAAAAAATGAAGGGATGTTTTCTAAACAGCTAAAATCATTTATAGAACAGGAAATAAATGAGGAAGCTCATTTTTATGAATGTTTCTGAAAAAGCTTCATGAAGATTTTTGCTGAAGCCAATTATTGAATGAGTGTCAACAGTTTACAGGCTGGTTTGGCACAGTTCTGTGACTAGCAGAGCGGATCCATAGACCCACACCCCAGAAAAGGGGAATGGGCAGGGAGATAGGCCTAAAAACAAAACAGTGGTGATGATCTGAGGAAGAAAAAAATAATTTACTAAGTAAGATATCAGCATGCAAGATAACACACTATGATGCAACATAATACAATATAATTGGAATTGAAGCTAATCAAATATAATGAGTGTCCAAAAACCAAAGGCCTTACTCTAATGCTGAGGCGAGACATCTAGTTGGGATGAGCAGAAGAGAAAAAAAAAAAAAAGGGACATCTTGTGATGATGCAAACAGTTTTATCTTTGAGTGGAAAATGGAAACAGAATAATGCAAAGAGCTCTGGAGTATGTAGTAAGCAGTTCTTTTCTTCTGTGAGCCAGGTACCTGGAACTATCCACGATCCATGAAACTGGAGCATTAATTCTTTAACTCCCAGTGCACTACAGGATGTTATGATGTAGAATACTGATAACAAAAGCCGTAAAACCATGACAAGGAGCAAGTAAAAAATAAATGGGTTATTGTTGCATTTGTATTATTTGTTACCTATATTAGCATTTCAGTGAAAGCTTCTGTATACTGAAATGCTCGGCTACTCTTTTCACTCTATAGGAGTATCAGATCTGCAATCAGGAACCAATCTACTAACACACATGTATGGTACAAGGTTCATTTCTCTTGGATCAAAAGCAGAAAAAATAATGAGTTGTGAGGAGCAAGTCCTCTGGCAAATCTGAAAATAAGGACAATCAAACATGAGGAAGTAATTCTGTTAAGGGTAGCTTACTTTGATGTTTATTTACGTTTATGTAATCTCCAGCTCCAAATCAACCTAGCCAGGTAATTTTGATTGTCATTAGAGAGACTTCTTCAACATGCTATCAACAGAAAACAGCCCTTTCAAGCGATCGTATTTCCCCTTCTCATTACACAGAACTGTCTTGACGTGTTTTGCACAAACTCAACCCGTAAAGAAGGCATCTAAGAAAACACAAGGGCAACTCACACTTACTTTACAGATTTTGAGTACAAGCTATCGTTGGTCATCTGGCTGGCATTTTCACTGCTTGATCTGAACTCTGGGAGTGTAGGCTCTGATCCAAACTCCAGAGCTCCAAACTGAACATTTAACCCTGCCATATCAGCTGATCCAGGCATCTCCACAGCAGAGGCAGGAATCTTAAAAGGGAAAAAACAAGCCACAGTTCTTTGTTATGTACTATCTGTATTAAGGATATCAGTGACTGACGCACTCTCTTCCCTATGGGCTTCTTCAGTTACTGCCTCAAACTTAGTTGTCTACTACGAGGGCTGCTTCAAAAGTAATGCCTCTTGTTTTATTACATTGACCAACGATGTCAGAGGCAGATGTTGGTACGGCAGTAGTCCGAACCTTCCCACCAATATGCCATTACGTTTTTCTGCTGTGCAACAGATGGCAGCAGAGGGGCAGTCTGACAAAATGGTGTCTGAAGTGGAAGTGCTTATGAAGCAAAGGTGTGTCATTGAATTCCTCCATGCAGAAAAATTGCACCCATTGACATTCATCAACTCTTGCTGAATGTTTATGGAGACCAAGCAGTGGATGTTAGCACAGTGAGACAGTGAGTAGTGCATTTCAGCAGTGGGAACAAGAAGTCACCTCTGGTGGTCCTGCATAACTAGTGATAGGACTAGAGGGAATGGCCTCAAGTTGTGCCAGGGGAGGTTCAGGCTGTATGTTAGGAAATGCTTCTCCGAAAGAGTGATCAGGCACTGGAATGGGCTGCCCAGGGAGGTGGTGGAGTCACTGTCCTTGGAGGTGTTCAAGAAACATTTAGATGTTATACTAAGGGACACATTTTAGTGGGGAAATATTGGTGGTAGGTGGACGGTTGGACTGAATGATCTTGGAGGTCTTTTTCAATCTTGGTGGTTCTATGATTCTATGGTACAGATTTTTATGAGCACGTTGCGTTTTGAAGAGTTAATCATGTAACACCTCTCTCTCTCTCCCCTCGGGAAAAGGGGGGGAAGGAAGAGGAAAAAAACTTTACTGAGATTGGAGAAACTAATATATTAAAAGGAATGTGAGATAATACAGAATAATTAAGAATAATAAATCAAATGAACCAAAAATAAACCAGAAAAGAGAGAGTCAGTCTGAGTTTTTATTGTCAGGCCCTCACTGCTGGCCGCCCAGAAAAAATGAGAGATCTTGCTCCTCACCCAGAATTGGAAATCACATCTCCCAGAGCCAGAACTTACATAAAATAGTTGAGCCTGCTAGAAGCACAGCACACAGGAAGTGCATCCAACACTGTGCTTAAGCATCAGACAGTCTGCTGCATGATGCCATGATATGGAATGCTGATAAAACCAGGACAGTGCAGCATGCAGGTTCTTGTTCATCGCTGGTGAAAATGCATAGCTAATGGTGGTGACTATGTTGAAAAATAAGTGTTTTGTAGCTGGGAATTGAATTTGCTCTATCAAATAGTGTTACTGTGCTCTTTGTATCTGTTTTAGTTTCCATGGAAATAAATAGGAGGCATTACTTTCAGAGTGACCTACATACATCTGTTGCAACTCCCCAATATATATCCTGCAAATTAAGTTCATTCTTGTAATCTTAAATTCATTTATTGATTCTTTGCCCTGGATCTCATTCAGCAAGTTATTTTCCACACAGAGCAATTAGATACTTGCTTGGAAAAGACATCATCACTGTATTTCTACTGTAGAACTATCCAGCTTAGAATTCCCTGCTTTATAAACAGGGACCATATGATGGTATTAGCTCCCCTTTTCCTAGTAACTCATATGCATTTGCTTAGGACCAGGCGCTGTCAAATTACCCACCTTGGATGCTGGAGTTATCCTCCGTTTTGGTTGTTTTATCTGTTTCTGCTGGGTTTGATGGGCAGTCACTGTCTGGTTTTCCAAAGATATATTCGGAAGCTGTAGCATTTTGCTGATAGCTGTAGAGGTGTCTACTGGTGAGGGCTCTTGAAGTTTTACCTGGGAGGAGAAGGACTCCAGTCCAGGTGGAAGAACGGGTACTGCCTGCATTTTTTGTTGCTGTCGTTGAGTCAGCTGGCTCAGAACTGGGGATGGTTCAGGCTGAGATTTAAAGTCTGATCAGTATTGGAGAAAAAAAAAAAATCAAAATTAAAGCATTCAGCTTTGCTCTTCTGCTCTTTATGACAAAACCTAGGTGACCTGACAACTCTTATTTTCTAATGTATGCAAGTCTCTTACAGAGATCATCACGCGAATTCCACGTGCAACATAACCATTGCAATAACAAGGCCAACATTTGATATTCTCTATCTGAAATGAACAGTTTTTAATCAAGCAGTATTTAGTTTTCTTTATAAACATGAAAATAAAACTATTATGTAATATTATACATTAGGCATCATAGTACTTATTAAAAAATGAAATGCTATAGTTAGTTAAGAGACAAAATTCAGAAAAGACAAAATGTAGTACATTCTTATATTCAGCTAGGAGAAGCATATACACAAAGACCAAAATATTTATTTTCCAGGATTTGCTGAGAAACAAATTCACATCAAAGTTCACTTAAATAGTCATAGTCAGGCATGCCAAATCAAAGATGTCACTACATGAAGAATTAACTTCTAAACATGCAAAATGTTCTGTGTATAGGCTTAAGCCTATCACAGCTTAAGTTTGTGATATATTTCTAATATCTGTTACCAGCAGATAAGCTTAACTGAAATGTTGTAATCAATTTTATTATTAGGATTGCATTAAAAAATGAAGTCTTTTTTTTTTTTTTTTTAAACAGGCTAATAGAAAGAGATTACATCAAAGCACTTACCAAACTGACTGAGGACTGAGGACTGAGTAATGGGTGGTTTTAGACTCCAAGATGATGTGGCAGTTATGGTAGCATTGGTAGAGTTACTATTGTTTTGTTGAGAGGTAAACTGACCCAGATCTGGGGATTTTAGTTGTTCCAAAATTTGGGATCCAGTACAGTTTGCCAGTTTAGAGGATCCAAGTTCTCCAAAGCCAGAAGAAAGAACTGCAGACTACCAAAAAGACAAGGAAAAAAAAGGAGGAATGGAATTAAGTATTTAATAAATAATTTGAACATAATTGTAAAGTCAGCGCCTACAGTTGCTACTTGGCAACAACTAAAACCTCTTCAGCCCTAGCTTACTAATAAATGAAAAATTCAGCAGTTGTAGCATAGAGATGTAGCATAGAGATGGATCCTCTTGTTACCACTAATACAATTTCACCACTTTTACAACAGTACTAACTTTCTTGAATGCACACATCCCCAAAATCATTTAATTACCAATAGCTAAACAGATTTTCAAAGAATACAAATGCTCAGTTTTAAATCTTCAATCATTAAAGAAGGGAAGCCTTTTTTCAAATTATTATTATTTTCTTTTCATCTCTCCAGAATACTCAGAAATAGTCATATTTCCACAAAAAAGCAATCAGATACATTCTTGGATGTATCACATCTGTTTTCTAGCATAGAATTCTTCACTATAAACAAATTATTTCATTTTTATTCTATATCAGTATGCAGTAAATGTATCTGTTCTGTACTCAAAAATTAATTCAAGAACTTCATGTAAACCAAGAAACAACCACCAAGTAACAAAAACAGCTGCTTGTGTGAGAGGATATTCTTAACCCCATTTCTGCATCATTTGTAACCTGAATTTTACAAATACTGAAACGTTTCATGAGATGACCAGTACTAGAAAAGTTGTTTAACCCAAAGTATTTGCTTATGAAGAGTACTTAGAAGAAGATAATTTTACCAGACTCTGAGAAGAACAGGAGTTTACAGCACTGGAACTGCCAATTCCTGATACCATCTGAGAGCTGTGCTGAGTATTTGTGAAGACTAGGGCTTGGCCAAAGGTCTGCTGCTGAGGAGCTTCAAATGAGTTGTCTTCTGTCTCTTGAGTGGAGGTCACAGTCTTTTGAAGCAATGCTACCAAATCAATGCTGTAAGAAAAGTAGTTTGACTAGAATAAACATGATGATTAGGCTGTGCAGAAATTAAAGAAACAATATTATATAAAGTTGCCATACTGACAATTGAACTATTGCTGATCAGCAGCCTTTAAGAATATTGTTTGTCTGCCACACAAAAGCTCTCTGTACAAAGAGGAAAAACAGAGGCTTCTGCTAGAAAGTAAAATTCTGCTAGCTGAGATCTTCCATTACAGCTAGAATCTAAATTATCTTTGCACTCTTTTCAAAAAGATTATGAACTTCTGTAACATCATGCATCACATAATCTATATGATCAATATTAGCCAAGTGGGGAGAAGTTACAAAATATACATCAGTGTTTGAGTGTCTTGCCAGCCTATTATATATATTATATTAAATATATTAATATTTAATATTTACATATATAATATATACAATTTTATATAATAATATAAACAATATAATATATAAATATATATATAATGTATAAATATTATATATATATATAATTCACATTGCATATCACACTATTCCTCTAAAAAAAACAAGAGATCATCAGGAAGAGCAGAGCCCCTGACAAGATGCAGCTCTGACACAGCGTGGGCAGAACCAGTAGTGATGGTGGTCAAATCCCCACACATATAAAGATTGTTCCTGGGGAGCGCAGTGAACAGGACATACAAAGAGGGCATGGTATGGCAGTTTGCACAGGAAGGGTGAGCAGGGAGGGTGCCGGGAAAGCTGCTCTCTCATCATCTGGGAACACTAGGGTGTGGCACTTTATGGGAACAAATATGGTAACCACTCACCACAACAGCCAGGCTGAGGCAGCAACCCAGACCAAGGGGTCACAACCTTTTGGGCACCCAGATGGACCTCCAGAGGAGCCAACAGTGCTGTCCATACCTTTGGTTGTGGGGAACTCCAGAATCTCAAGGGCTCCCCTCAAGGGCTGAGGGGAAGAGGGGACTGTCATGGGTGCAGGCATGCCATGCTCAATGAACTAATCAAGCAGATGGCCAGGTTGCAGGATAAACAGGCTTAGAGACATCTGAGAATCAGAGAGGGAGATGGATAGGAGGAAGTCTGAACCGACACATGCTGACTGACAGCCCCCTCCCTAAGTCCCTGCAAGGAAATAACACAAGAAATAACAAGCATATTAAGCAGGGCGAACCGAGGAATCACATCAAAACTAGTGCCACCAAAAAAGGGCGAAGAGTCTTAGTAATGGAAGACTCCTCGCTGAGGGGTGCTGAGGTCCCCATTTTCCGCTTGGATAACCTCTCCAGAGGGGTTTGTTGTCTGCCAGAGGTGCCTCTTAGAGATGTCTAGAAGAGGCTACTGTCTCTGATGAAACAGAAGACTGTTATCCACTCATTCTCATTCATGTTGGGTCTCAGGAGTTTGCAACAAGGAAACTGCAGACCATTAAAGGAAACTTTGCATCTCTTGGGAAGACATTGAAGGGATTGGGGGTGCAAGTAGTGTTCTCCTCTGTCCTCCCAATTAGCAGCTGGGACCAGGAAAAGAGAACAGCTCAGGTAAATGACTGGTTGCATAGGTGGTGTCATGATCAAGGCTTTGGGTTCTGTAATCTTGGACAGGCCTTTGAGATACCAGGTATGTGGACATCAGATGGAATACAACTGAGCACGTGGAGCAAAAGCTTTCTGAGAAGCAAGCTGTCTGGATTGATTACCATGGCTTTAAACTAGATGCAATGGGGGGAAGGGGATGGAGTTCTATGTGGCAGAGAAGGGCTGGGGAATGTTGTCACTTTAAGGAAACAGTAGGGAAAAACATCTGAATCATCCCAAAGGATCCCGTGAGAACTCCTCAGAGAAGGTAATGCTGCCAACAGCCCGGCTGAAGTGCCTCTGTACCAGTGTATGCAGCATGGGTAATACGCAGGAAGAGTTGGAAGCCGTGGCACAATTAGAAAACTATAACCTAATTACAGTCATGGAGATGTGGTGGGATGATTCACACAACTGAAGCATGATGATCGAGGACTACAAGTTTTTCAGAAGAGATAGGCAGGAAAAGGGGTGGAAAAGTTGCCTTCTGTGTTAATAGGTGGATAGAGTATGAAGAGCTGCCTCTGAGAAACAGCCACAATCAGGTTGGGAGCTTGTGGGTGAAAATCGGACTGGACTAATAAAAGACATGGTGATTGGGATCTACTACAGGCTGATTGATCAGGGGGAGCCTGTGGATGAGGCCTTCTTGCTTCAACTGCAGGAAGTGTCCTGCTTGCAGGCTCTCACCTTGATGAGGGATTTCAACCACTCAGATGTAGTTAACAAAATACGCAAGTTAGAGATGTAGTCAATGAAATACGTAAAGCGGGGGCTGTCAAGGTCACCAGGCGTAACCAGGCGTAATCTGTGTGGCCCCTTGTGTGGTTAGCGAATACGTGAAAGGGGGGCTGTAACAGTCATCAGCCTCTGCGGGGGCTCCTTGACTCATAAGAAGACCATGATGAGACATGGCAAGACAAGACATGCCACACGTCTATTGGGCACAGATAACCGTAGCAAGGGTGATTGGTAGCATTGTGATATAAGGGACAACTATAAGAAGAGTGTGTTGCTTGCAATAAACGCCATTTGCCGCTCACCCCATTGGTGTCATAAAGCGTGTGATTTGGCCGGGGCTGTCTGAGCACTTCACGACGGGACATTAATCAGAGGTTGCCGAAGCAAAGGCGACACTCAGATGTCTGCTGGGAAAGTGTCGTGGTTTGGCCTGGTTTGGTAACAAAAAGAGATGAAAGGACCCATGGACCCACACTCCGGGAAATGGGGAAAGGGGGAAGGGAAAAAAGGTAGGGAGATGGGCCTAGACGAGGAAAACAGCAGCAATGAGCTAAGGGGAAAAAGTTAATTTACTAAATATAATATTGGAATGTGAGATAATACAATATAATACAATATGATTGGAATTGAAGCTAATAAATCAAAAAAATGAGAGAGAGTGTGTCCAAAACTGAAGTCTTTAATGCTGTAGGTGAGATAGCTAAGGAGTACACAGAGCAAAGAGGGGAAAAAGAGAGAGTCTCATGACTCCCAGTCAATTTTATCTTTCCCCCAAATGGAAAATGGAAATGGAACAAATAAGTCTTCTGGGAGTTGTAGTTCATTCTTCTCTTCTGAGACCAGGACACCAGAACTATCAACAGTCCACGGAACTGCAGCATTAACTCTTTAACTCTCAGTGCACTGCATGATGTAATGATGTAGAATACCAATAACAAATCACAAAACCATGAAAGAAAGCAATGTGGCAGGCTGCAAGCAATCCCAAAGACTCCTCCAATGTACTGAGGATAACTTTCTGGTCCAGGTATTAGACAAACTGATCAGAGGAGAAGCATTTCTGGACCTGGTGCTCACAAACACAGAGGAGGGCTCATTAAAGAAGTTAAGACTGGAGGCACTATGGGTTGTAGTGACCATGCCCAGGTAGAGTTTGTGATCTTGAGGAGGATGGGCCTGGCAAAAAGCAAAGTCAGGACCCTGAACTTCAGGAGAGTAAACTTCAGGCTATTTAAGGGATTACTGGCTGAGATCCCCTGGAAAGCTGTCCTTAGAGATAAAGGAGTGGAGCAAAGCTGGCTACTCTTAGAGATGCCTTTCTGAGAGCACGAGAGCACTCTGTCCCCCAGTATAGGAAAACAAGCAGAGGAGGCAGGAAACCAGCTTGGCTCGGCAAAGACCTGCTGCTCAAACTGAGAGATAAGAAGAACATGTACAGGCAGTAGAAACAAGGATGTGTCACCCAGGAAATATACAGTGATGCTGTCTGGACATGTAGAGATGGGATCTAGGAAAGCCAAGGCACACATAGAACTGCATGTGGTAAGGGATGTAAAAAACAAGAGATTCTATAGACACGCTGGTCAGAAGAGACAGGCTAAAGAGAGTGTACCCCCTCTGATAACTGAAAAATAATTGGCTACAACAGATATGGGGAAGGCTGAGGTACTCAATGAGTTCTTTGTCTCAGTTTTCACTGGCAGCCAAGATTCCCTTCTCTTCCATCCCTGAACCTCTAGGTGGGAACTGGGTGAGCAAAATCCCCTCCACTGTAAGAGCAGAGCAAGTCCAAGACCATCTCATGAGGCTAAATGTGTATAAGCATATGGGGACAGATGACATGCATCCCAGGGTTCTGAGGGAACTGGCTGATGTGGTTGCCAAGCTGTTCTCCATCATATTTGAAAAGTTGTGGTTGTCAGGCAAAGTCCACAGTAGCCAAAAAAAGGGAAACAACATTCATTTTTAAGAAAGGGAGAAAGGAAGACCCCAGGGAACTAAAGGCCAGTGTGCCTCATGTCTGTGCCTGGGAAGATCATGGAACAGATCCTCCTGGATGACATGTTAAGGCACTTTAACATCCGAAACAGCCAGCATGGCTTTACCAAGGAAAGGTCATGCCTGACCAATCTGGTGGCCTTCTATCATGGAGTGATGGCATCAGCGGACAAAGGAAGGGCAACCGATCTCATCTAGTTGGACTTCTGCAAAGCCTTTGACATGGTCTTGTACCACATCCTTTTCTCTAAATTGGAGAGATATGGGTTTGAAGGGTAGACTATTCAGTGGATAAGGAATTGGTTGGAAGGACAAAGCTAAAGGGTTGTGATAAATCCAGGTGGAGGCTGGTGATGAGTGGCATCCTCCAGGAGTCTGTCTTGGGACCAATGTTCTTTTACATCTTTTATCAATTATATAGATGTTAAGATAGAGTGCACCCTCAGCAATTTTGTGAATGACACCGAGCTGAGTGGTGCAGTTGATACAACAGAAATAAGGCATGCCATCCAAAGGGACCTTGACAAACTCAAAAGTTGGGCTCATGCAAACCTAATGAGGTTCAACAAAGCCATGTGGCAAGGTGCTGAACTTGGGTTGAGGTAATCCTAGATATGCATATAGACTGGGTGAAGAACTCCTTGAGATAGCCCTGCCAAGAAGGACTAAGCGGTTCTGGTAGATGAAAGATTTAACATGAGCCAGCAGTATGCACTTGCAGCCTGGAAGACCAACAGTATTCTGGGCTGCATCAAGAGGTGAGGGCCAGGGGTGGTCCCTTCTCTACTCTGCCCTTGTGAAGCCCCATCTGGAGTACTGTGTCCAGATCTGGGGCCTCCAACACAGGAAAGATGTGGAGCTGTTGGAGAGGGTCCAGAGGAGAGCAACAGAGATGATCAGGGCACTGGAGCACCTCCCCTACGAAGACAGGCTGAGGGAGCTGGGCTTGTTCAGCATGGAGAAAAGAAGGCTGCGGGGTGACCTCATGGCAGCTTTCAGTATTAAAAAGGAGATTATAAACAGGAGAGGAATCAACTTTTTTACATGAGTAGATGGTGATAGAACAAGGATGAATGGTTTTAAACTAAAAGAGGGGAAATTTAGATGTCGGGGGAAGTTTTTGACTGAGAGTAGTGAGGTGCTGAAACAGGCTGCCTAGAGAGGTTGCAGATGATCTGTAATCTGTTGTAGTTTCCATGGAAATAAACAGGAGGCAGTACTTTCAGAGCAACCTACATAGGTAACACAGGAACACATAGAAATAACTATTTGCAAGAAAGGATTCTGCACTTTTGAAATTAGTTTGACCAGGGCTGTCCTCATGTTTTATCCATCTAACATTTGCTTTAAAGCATGTGCAACCTAACATTGCTTTACCAGAAGCCTTTTAAGATATAGAGAAAACATGTAAGAGCTTACCTTTGCCCAGGAATCACATGATTCTCAGTTGGAACAGAGGAAGCAGTGAAGACTTTTGTTTTAGAAAGCTGAAAAAGATTTTGAAAGTATTTTAATCACATACTTCACATTTTTGCACCATCTGAAGAAACTCCATCTTGGTCATGTACTTCCAGACAGAAGTTTGAGCAGGGAATGGCTTGTGAGCAGCCCCGAGGAAAAGGATTTGGGGGTGTCAGTTGATGAAAGACTCAACAAGAGCCAGCAATGTGTGTTTGCAGCCTAGGAGGCCAACTGTACCCTGGGCTGCATCAAGAGAAGTGTGACCAGCATGTCAGGGGGGTGATTCTGCCCATCTGCTCTGCTCTCCTGAGGCCACCTGGAGTATTGAGCCCCCAGCACAAGAAGCACATGGAGCTGTTGGAGCAGGTCCAGAGAAGGGCCGCAAAGATGATCAAAGGCTGGAGCACCACCCCTCTAAGGACAGGCTGAGAGAGAAGTGGATGTTGGTGGTATGGCAGTAGAGGCTGAAGCTTCCTGCCAATATTCCATTACACACTGTTGCCATGCAACAGATGGCAGCAGAGAGGCAGACTGACAGAATGGTGACTGACATGGAGGTACTTATGAAGCAAAGGTGTATCAGTGAATTCCTCCATTCAGAAAAAATGACAACTATTGATATTCATTAACAATTGCTGAAAGTTTATGAAGACCAAATGATCAATTTGAGCACAGTGAAGCCAAGGGTTCGTTTCAGCAACAACATCATAGCAGCTCTGAAACAGTGGGTCACCTCCACTGGTGCAGATTTTTACAAGCATGGCATGCAGGCTCTTGTTCATCACTTGTGAAAATGCATAGCTAATGGTGGTGACTATATTGAAAAATAAGTTTTTTGTAGCTGAGAATTTGCTCTATCAAATAGTAATATTGTGCTCTTTGTATCTGTTGTAGTTTCCATGAAAATAAATAGGAAGCATTACTTTCAGAGTAACCAATGTAATTATGAACATTTAAAGCAAAAAGCATCAGTGATGAGTCTATATAACTGTTCAAGTGATGAAGCTTACTGTCAAGTCTAAAGTCTTGTGATAATATGGCTTTAAATTCCTATACAGCATTAGACAGAAATATGCAGACAACATTCATGGCCTTTAAGCAGTATAGAACTATAACTCATACTTAATTTGGGATAAAACTTAAAACTTTATTATCCATATAAAGGCCATCCAGCAAAATAAAAATATTTCTTGATTCAATTTTACTTAAAACTAAGCTCATTTAAATGTATACTCTTTAATAAATTAGAATTACAGTAAGAAACATAGTAAGAAATATCACTGCATACATACAGGAAAGAATTAATTAGAACATTTATTTTTTTTAAACAATGCAAAGACTCTGAAAAAGGTAAATAATGAATGCTGTCTATCTAAAAAGGTACACTTACATCTTCATTCCAGTCTTCTGCTGTCCATTCTTCTACTGAATTTTTCCATGCTCCTATTGCAATTTGGGGAAGGAAAATATGCAGTTACTAGGTAATAAGCACAATATCATACTTAAATCCTTTTGCATTTTAAGCAATCCTGGTTTTATTAGTAGTAAAACATAGTGAGGAGATGGTGGTTGGAAACATGGGAAGCCCTAGAAAATAGTTTTGCAGATTTAAAATTTTGGGATTTTTTTTTTCCTTTAGTTTATGATTTCAGGAATTGCTTAGCCAGACAGCTTGAACAAACATATCTGCAAGAGTGATTAACATTAAATGCTGGTAAGAACTTCCTCCTACACCTGTCTTCGGTGACAGAGAGAGGTTATTCAGCCCCTCCATAGGCTCTCCCACTTCCATACAACCAGAACACATACTCAAACATCCATAATCTTACTCTTAGCATTCTCAAGCTTGAATTTAACCTAGCCACTGGCGTGAAAAGGAATAAAAAACTCTTTTATAAATACATTAACAGTAAGAGGAGGACAAAGGAGAATATCCACTCTTTGCTGGATGAGGCTGGGAATGTGACCACTGAGGATAAGGAAAAGGCAGAGGTTCTGAATGCCTTCTTTACGTCTGTCTTTAAAAGTCACACCAGTTATCCTCAGGATACTCCTCTCTCTGACCTGGTAATCTCGGCTGGGGAGCACACTAACCCCCCTGTGATTCTGGAAGAAACAGTCAGAGACCTACTGCTCCAACTGGACTGCCACAAGTCGATGGGGCCAGATGAGATCCACCCGAGAGTGCTGAGGGAACTGGCGGAGGTGATAGCCGAGCCGCTTTCCATCATCTGTCAGCGCTCCTTGTTGACCGGTGAGGTCCCAGATGACTGGAGGCTTGCCAATGTGACTCCCATTTATAAGAAAGGTCGTAAGGAGGATCCGGGGAACTACAGGCCTGTTAGCCTGACCTCGGTGCCAGGGAAGGTTATGGAGCAGATCGTCTTGAGGGAGATCATGCGGCATGTGTGGGGTGACCGGGGGATCAGGCCTAGCCAGTATGGGTTCATGAAGGGCAGGTCCTGTTTGACCAACCTGATCTCCTTCTATGATCTAGTGACCCATCTGGTGGATGAGGGAAAGGCTGTTGATGTGGTCTACCTAGACTTCAGCAAAGCCTTTGACACTGTCTCCCACAGCATTCTCCTGCAGAAGCTGGCATCCAGAGGCTTGGATGGGTACACTCTTGGCTGGGTAAGGAGCTGGTTGGAGGGCCGGGCACAGAGAGTGGTGGTAAATGGAGTCAAATCCAGCTGGCGACCGGTTGTGAGTGGTGTTCCCCAGGGGTCGGTGCTGGGGCCTGTCCTCTTCAATATCTTTATTGATGACCTCGATGAGGGCATCAAGTGCACCCTCACTAAGTTTGCAGATGACACCAAATTGGCTGGAAGTGTGGATCTGCCTGGGGGTAGCGAGGCCCTACAGAGGGATCTGGACAGGCTGGAGAGCTGGGCTGAAGCCAATGGGATGACTTTCAACAAGGCCAAATGCCAGGTCCTGCACTTCGGCCACAACAACCCCAGGCGACGCTGCAGGCTTGGGGCGGTGTGGCTAGAGGACTGCGTAGAGGAAATGGACCTGGGGGTATTGATTGATGCTCGGCTGAACATGAGACGACAGTGTGCCCAGGTGGCCAAGAAGGCCAAGGACAGCCTGGCTTGCATCAGAAACAGTGTTGCAAGCAGGAGCAGAGAGGTGATTGTTCCCTTGTATTCAGCACTGGTGAGGCCGCACCTCGAGTACTGTGTCCAGTTTTGGGCCCCTCACTGCAAGAAAGATATTGAGGCCCTGGAACGTGTTCAAAGGAGGGCAACAAAGCTGGTGAGGGGTCTGGAACACAGGCCATATGAGGAGAGGCTGAAGGAGCTGGGAATGTTCAGCCTGGAGAAGAGGAGGCTCAGGGGAGACCTCATTGCTCTCTATAACTTCCTGAAGGGAGGTTGTGGTGAGCTGGGGGTCGGCCTCTTCTCTCGTGTCATTAGTGATAGGACCAGGGGGAATGGCTTCAAGCTACGGCAGGGGAGATTCAGGCTGGACATGAGGAAGTATTACTTTTCAGAAAGGGTGGTCAGGCACTGCAATGGATGCCCAGGGAGGTGGTGGAGCCACCGACCCTGGGGGTGTTCAAGGAAAGACTGGATGTTGTGTTGAGGGACATGGTTTAGTAGGAGCTATTGGGAATAGGTGAACGGTTGGACTGGGTGATCTTTTAGGTCTTTTCCAACCTTGGTGATTCTATGATTCTATGATTCTATGATTCTCAAATTCAGCACCAAAGTTATGTCTCAGGTAGCTTCTTTCCAACCTGTTAACCCTCTCCTCAGGCGTTGTGACCCAAATCTCCTTACAAGAGGATTGTATCTTAAATTTATAATTCATATAGTAGCAGCAGAAGGGTCAATAAGCTTCTGCTACAACTGTAAAACATTTCTTCCCATCGGTTTTGGCAGAACTTGTTTGACAAACAGTGGAGCATAGCACCCAGTCCACAGCACATGGCAAAGTGCAGCATACAACATAAAACTGCAGGAAATGACCCTATAGATTTAAAAGCCTGATCATTTCCCTAGGAAACAGGAGACCCAGAGATGCAAAAGCAATGGTCATACTTAAGGCCTTGCACACTAGCATAAGCATAGGGAAGGGGAACCCAGCAACAGCCTGAGCTTCTATTTCAACTGCAGTCAAAAGCCAACAAAGCACTGGCAGAAAAGTTACTGTTACCTTTGAAGCAAAGGTACCATTAACTATTACCTTTGATCAAGCCCAATAGGAAAAGAACTACTACCATCTTAATCACATCCTTCTGTTTAAATGGGAATCCTTCAGGATAAATCCTTACAGAAAAAAGAGCCCTCTGAAGACAGCATTAAATCACATTTGTATTAAACCACTAAATTAGTGCAGTCTTTGGTACACTTTGACCAAGTGGCACCCACCAGGCCAGGGCAGAGCAGGCACAGGGAGATGCACACAGGACAAGAAAGGAGGGATTTTTTAGAAACATAGAATCATACAATCCTTAGAGTTGGAAGGGACTTTTAAAGGCCATCGAGTCCAACTCCCCTGCAATGCACAGGGACACCACAGCTCCATCAGGTTGCTCAGAGCCCTGTCCAGCCTCACCTTGTGTCATGGTTTTGTGATTTTGGGTTCTCGGTATTCCACATCATAACATCATGTAGTGCACTGGGAGTTAAACTATTAATGCTCCAGTTCCGGGTACCTGTCTGGAAGAGAAGAAGAACTACATACTCCAGGGGGCTTTGAGTTCAGAGAGGAGATAGAACTCCTGGCAAGGTCACCTGATGCTCTCTTCTTCGTCTCCCTGCTGCTCAACCGGACTGCACATCTCACCTCAGTGTTGTGGTGCGGCCTACCCACCTTTCGGACACTCTCTCATTATATTTGATTTATTGGTTTCAGTTCTAATTATTCTGCATTACAATGTGTTATCTTGCATTCCAATACCATATTTAGTAAATTAGTTTGTTTCTCCTCAAATCGTTGCTGCTGTTTTTAATCATTTTGGGGTCCCCTGTTTCCCTTTTCCAGAGGCGCGGATTTTGCGAAATCCCTCCGCCCTGCTAGTGTCATGGTTTTGTGCTTTTTGGTTTTCAGTATTCCACATCATAACATCATGTAGTGCACTGGGAGTTAAAGTGTTAATGCTTCAATTCCAGGTACCCATCCCAGTACATTACAGAAGTCATGGAATCTGGCCCTTCTGGGTGGGGGGTGGTCTCTTTTTCCTTCCTTGAGCCCAGCTCCCATCTCCCCTCTCCCTATCCCTTTTCCTATTCAGCTACTGATAGAGGAATTAGTCGATGTTCGGATGAGGCTGCCTCCCTCTGGGAACGAGTGTTAACAGCCGTGAAGGAAAAGTATCCCTTCAAAAATGGCTTGAAGATTGCGATGAAAAAATGGGATACAGTTGAAAAGGGTATCCAGTATTTGAGGGAAATAGGCGTGGTGGAAATGTTGTATGACCCTGACTTTGTTCCTAACCACCCACACCAAAACCGCGACCCTGAAAAGGTGAGGACAACGCCTGAGATATGGCAGAAACTCGTGACAACAGCGCCGGACAAATATGCCTCTACAATGATGTCAGCGTGTGACAGATTCAACGAACAACAGAGAACGCCCTTAGTTTATGAATTAATTGTTACGCTCCAAAACTACGAACAATTGCTGTCCCCAATTCATGCTGCCGTTGCTGCGATATCAAGAATGATGGAGCAAGTATCTCAACTGATTAACCATGACAAACCTGTAGCAGTATCAGAAACGCTGGATGAAGATCAGGATAATCAAATGAGTCTAGCGAAGGAGGTAAAGGAGATGATGAAATTTACCCTAACTAAATACGATGAACCTTCCTTCTCATGTGCACCACCAAAAAATCTCAGCTGTTAGAGGCAAATGCTCTCCGGCTCAAGTAAGGGGTAATACACCGCGAATTGCCTTATGGTATTACCTGCGTGACCATGGAGAAGACATGGGGAAGTGGCACGGTCAACCTACTCCTGTACTACGAGCCCGGGTGAAAGAATTACAAAGCAGATCAGCCACCAGTGCAGTTGCTCCAGTTACCACAGGTAATGAATAGAGGGGCCCTGCCCTCAGTCGGGGGGGGAAAGGGATAATAGAGTATATTGGACTGTGTGGATTCGATGGCTGCTGTTTTTAATTATTTTGGGGTCCCCTGTTTCCCTTTTCCCAAGGCGTGGATTTTGTGAAATTTGTCCACTGATGCAGTGACACCATCATAAAAGGCCACTAGGTTGGTCAAGCAGGATTTGAGTTATTCTCAATGCATTCCAGGAGCCTCCTGGATCACCTACAGCTTGCTGTGCTACTTTTCCAGCAGATGTCTGGTTGGTTCAAGTCCCCCAGCAGGACGAGCACTTGTGATTGCAACGCCTCCTGTAGTTGCAGGTAGGCCTCATCGACAGGCTCCTCTTGATCAGGTGGCCTTTAGTAGACACCGATCACAAGACTCCCTTTGCTGCCTTGGTCTCTAACTTTCACCCACAGGCTTTCGACTAGCTCATGACTACTCTTTAAGTACAGCTCTAAACATTCTATTCCCTTCCTAATGTAGATAGTAACACTTCCTCCTCTCCTTCCTCGCCTGTCCCTTCTGAACAGCTTGTAGCCATCAATAGCCACAATCCAGTTGTGGGAATCATCCCAGCAGGTTTCAGTGATGTCAACTATATTGTGGTTTTCTAGTAGTGCAGTAGCTTCCAGATCCTCCTGTTTATTTCCCAAGCTGCATGCATTGATGCATTTGACTGCATGCATTTTACCTGGGAATCCAAAAGTATTTGGCAGGTCCTGAACAAGGTAACATCAACTCTGTGTTAGCTCTGTGGAGTAATATAAAATTGCCTGAAACATTTCCTCCTCATGCTTTGTTTTGTTTTGTTTTGTTTTTTATACCAAATAGCCCCTAACTAGACAATTCTTTCTTCAAAATATTGAGGCACTTGGAAAATAACTAACGATCATATGAGAACATGCCAAAAGTATTACAGTACCTCAAATTTCTAGACTAAACCATACATTTTGACATGAATTTCGGAAAGGAGGTGAAGCCCAATGAGTAGCACTCTTTGGAGACAGTTGATTTTCTTTCCCCTCTCCTAACCAGCACAGGGTCACTTCCTCTGGTATTTCTTCTTTAAATAAATTCATCCCCATATTTATTCCGTCTGTATTAATTTCATGTTAGCCAGAGCAAGACCCATATCTGTAGAAGACAAACCTTGTGCTGGTGCCAGAACTCCAACAACAGAGCTCAGTCCATTAAAACAAACAAAGCCTCAACACAGCACACCTAACTCACATCATCCCCCTCCCACCTTTGGGATACTGGAGCTGTTTGGAATAATATTTGGGACTTTCTTCTAACATTCCATGCAAATATTTACCTGTTGCTTCTACTGATGACTACACTTCTAAACATTCAACTTCAAATACTGAACACAATCATTCACCATTTTATTAGCTGACCCAGGCCAAGTTCATTACTGTTACTTAACACTCTACCTTCCAAAGTCAATCCTTCCAGTCTCAGGTGTTTTACTGCTCTACATTGCTAACAGCTTCCTGGTATTGACAGGATTCTAAGATTGATCTTGCCATGACTGTGACAATAGCCTTTTTGTCCATAATTGTCATGGGTTTGTGATTTCTGGTTGTTGGTATTCCACATCATAACATCATGTGGGGCACTGGGACTTTAACTGTTAATGCTCAAGTCCTGGGTACCTGCCCAGAAGAGCAGAAGAACTACATTCCCCAGGGGACCTTGCGGTCAGGGAG
>NW_024884521.1:0-14283 GCF_019232065.1 Centrocercus urophasianus
TATTTCAGTGGTTCTGATGTGCCAGGCCATCGAATCCACACAGTCCAATATACTCTATTATCCCTTTCCCCCCCCTGACTGAGGGCAGGGCCCCTCTATTCATTACCTGTGGTAACTGGAGCAACTGCACTGGTGGTTGATCTGCTTTGTAATTCTTTCACCCGGGCTCGTAGTACAGGAGTAGGTTGACCGTGCCACTTCCCCATGTCTTCTCCATGGTCACGCAGGTAATACCATAAGGCAATTCGCGGTGTATTACCCCTTACTTGAGCCGGAGAGCGTTTGCTTCTGACAGCTGAGATCTTTGATGGTGCACGTGAGAAGGAAGGTTCTTCGTCTTTAGTTAGGTGGGCTCGCAAAAATTTCACCGTCTCCTTCACCTCCTTCATCTCCTTCATTAGACTCTTTTGATTATCCTGATCTTCATCAAGCGTCTCTGATACTGCTACAGGTTTGTCACGGTTAATCAGTTGAGACACTTGCTCCGTCATCATTCTTGATATAGCAGCAACGGCAGCATGAATTGGGGACAGCAATTGTTCGTAGTTTTGGAGCGTAACAATTAATTCATAAACTAAGGGCGTTCTCTGTTGTTCGTTGAATCTGTCACACGCTGACATCAGTGTAGAGGCATATTTGTCCGGCGCTGTTGTCACGATTTTCTGCCATATCTCAGGCGTTGTCCTCACCTTTTCAGGGTCGCGGTTTTGGTGTGGGTGGTTAGGAACAAAGTCAGGGTCATACAACATTTCCACCACGCCTATTTCCCTCAAATACTGGATACCCTTTTCAACTGTATCCCATTTTTTCATTGCAATCTTCAAGCCATTTTTGAAGGGATACTTTTCCTTCACGGCTGTTAACACTCGTTCCCAGAGGGAGGCAGCCTCATCCGAACATCGACTAATTCCTCTATCAATAGCTGGATCTCTGGCAATGGCACCTAGTTGGCGAGCTTCATTACCATCCAGAGACAAGCTATGGGCCCCACTGTCCCAACAACGAACCAACCAGGAAACAAGAGTTTCATTCGGGCGCCGTGTAAACTCCTTTCTTGAACCTTGGATTTCAGTCATCTTTAGAGGCCGGCGAGTAGTAATAGAGACTTCCTCTTCATCACTCTCTTCTGCACGTCTCTTAGTTTTCCCTTTTGCCTTTCTCGATGGTGGTGGTTCTGAGGAGGGCCCCTCGCCTGGATCTTCTTCCACCTCCTCCTCCTCTTCTTCTCTTTTTCGTTCAAGACGTGTAGACACTCGTTTCCATTTCTTGCCCTCCACAGGAGCAACTGGTATTGTTACTGGTGTCTCCTGTGATCGATTAGATTTGACTTGGGGATTTTCCCCTTTGGCTTGAACCTCAGCTCGGAAACTCTCTCTCTCCAGAATGGTATTATATAGGGCACGGTAAGCACAAGCCAAACCCCAAATAAGTTGTACCTCCTTAGATTTATGTAAGCCGCATAGTCCCTGACTCAAATACTGGCTTAGTTTCTCAGGATCCCACAGATGTTCAAGAGTAAAATCCCATGACACTGCAGGTCCCCATGCTTCTAAGACCTTTCCCAAACCTCTCCATATTCCCTGCCAATCATCATTCTCTAGTTTTGGAGGAAACTCCTTATTATAAATGCGTTGGAGTACATTCAGGAGAATTGATGACACGCACACCAACATGAGTATTAATTCAAGATTCGAAAAACGTTTGACAAACCGAGAAGAAAAACCGGAGACTGGTCTGAACATCGTGTTGTTTGTAAAATTAGCTATTCCATTTGGGATGTAGCTGTTTGTGAAATTAGCCATTCCATTTGGGATGTAGCTGTTTGTGAAATTAGCCATTCCTTCCGGGATGTAAATGTCAAAATTCAAATCATACCACATTGCAAGTAGGTAAAACATAGGTGTCTCCATCAGTGCCCTTAGGTAGTTATATATGAATGCAATTCCACAACACACAAGTGTGAGATGGATTATTGGCCAGTAGGTTGTGAGTAACACCATTGCTTTAAATCCTTTACCCAGCACCCCCACGATAACGAGTGGGTTCATCACTGGTGCTTGCTAAAAAGGGGTTAATGAATTGAAGCTAACAAGAGGAGGGAAAAAAAAAAAGAAAAAAAAAGGCACTACACAGACTAAGTAGTGCTCAAAGTTTACAAATATCCCAGAACACTGGCAGTACGCCTAATCGTTCAAGGTCAGGTTTTCCAGCACAGAAACTTGAACTACTGATAATGCTCCCTAACGAAGCTCTCTAAGAGCAGAGAGAAAAAAAGATCTGTTCTAAAGGCTAAAAAGCAGCTTGCCCCACGTTGGGCGCCAAAAATCTGTCACGGAGTTGACCAGATCAATCTATGTCCGTGACAGGGGCGACAGGGCCTCTGCCCTCCCCCCCCACCCCAGTCCCACAAAAAAATGGGAAGGAAGGAAGGGAGGAAAAGAGCAGCGGCAGCAATCTATGGAGGAAAACTTATTTTACTATAATATTGGAATACAAAATAACACAATATATACAATTTAATTGAAATTGAGATTAATAAATCAGACAAGATGAGAGAGAGAGAGTTCCCGGGACCGATTCAAACCTGAAAAGCTTGGAACGGCCAGGAAAGCACCCTCCAGCACCCACTGCCCGGCAGCAAGAGAGCGCCCCCCCCCACCTGGAAGGGCCAGATCCCGTGACTGCTGTAATGTACAGGGATAGGTAGCTGGGATTGGGGCAGTGACACTTTAATGCCCCGTACACTACATGATGTTTTGATGTGGAATACTGAAATCCAAAAACAAAAAAAAACAAA
Source organism: Centrocercus urophasianus (assembly GCF_019232065.1). Classification (NCBI taxonomy): domain Eukaryota; kingdom Metazoa; phylum Chordata; class Aves; order Galliformes; family Phasianidae; genus Centrocercus; species Centrocercus urophasianus. Next base: position 2,798 of record NW_024884521.1, read on the forward strand.
AACATAGAACCATGACACAGCACAAGCTGTTCCATCACCTTTCCAGGGACAGAGGTGAGGCTGACTGGCCTATAATTGCCTGGGTCTTCCTTCTTGCCTTTTTTGAAGACCGGGGTGACGTTGGCTATCTTCCAGTCTTCAGGCACCTCCCCCGTCCTCCAAGACTTCTCAAAGATGACAGAAAGCGGTTCAGCAATCACCTCTGCCAGCTCCCTCAGCACCCGTGGATGCATCCCATCGGGTCCCATGGATTTGTGAACATTGGTGTTGCCTAGGCGCTCCTGGACCACCTCTTCCCTGACAGCAGGGAGGTCTTCCATTCCCCAGATCCTCTCACTAACCTCCAGGGTCTCAGATTCCCGAGGGGGAGCTTTTTCACTGAAAACAGAAGCAAAGAAGGCATTCAGTATCTCCGCCTTCTCAGCATCCCCCGTTATCAGAACACCCCCGTCACTTAGCAGGGGAGCCACATTCTCCCTAGTCTTCCTTTTACTGTTAATGTACTTGAAAAAACCTTTTTTATTATCCTTTATCCCCTTTGCCAGATTTAATTCCAGGCGGGCTTTAGCCTTCCTTGTCGCATCCCTGCAGACCCTGACAACATTCCTGTATTCTTCCCAAGTAGTCAGACCCTTTTTCCACATTTCATGGGCCTTCTTCTTTCCTTTGAGTTTGTGCACGAGCTCCTTGCTCATCCACACAGGTCTCCTGCCACCCTTTCCCGATTTCTTCCTCACAGGGACACACCGATCCTGAGCTTGGAAGAAGAGCTGCTTAAATGCCGACCAGCTCTCACAGGCCCCCTTGCCTTCCAACACCCTAGCCCATGAGACAGCTCCAAGTAGGCCCCGGAAGAGATTGAAGTTGGCTCTCCTAAAGTCCAGGATAGCAATCCTACTTTTTGCTTTACTTCTTCCACTCAGGATCTTGAACTCCACCGTCTCGTGGTCACTACAACCCAAGCTGCCCCCAACCTTTACTTCCCTGACAAGCCCTTCTCTATTAGTGAGAATAAGGTCCAGCAGTACCCCTCTCCTTGTCGATTCCTCAACCACCTGCATCAGGAAGTTGTCTTCAACACATTGCAGGAACCGTCTGGACCGCGCATGCCTGACCACATTGCTTTTCCAGCAAATATCTGGATAACTGAAGTCCCCCATAAGCACCAGCACCTGGGATCGTGACGCTGCTTCCAACTGTTTGTGGAAGGCCTCATCAACCTACTCCTCCTGATCAGGGGGCCTGTAGCACACACCCACAACGGTGTCACCCATACCAGCCTGCCCCTTCATTCTTACCCACAAGATATGTGCAATAGCATCCATACCTAAATCCACCCCTTGGTCTCTGGCCCTCTTACAAGTTCCGTCTCTACCTTGATGGCCTGAGGTCTCATGGGCCCACTGAGCTAGAAATAATTCACCCTTGTTCTGCCAGACCAGGTCTATCTGAGCCACCTCAGTTCTGGCAGCTTGGTCTACTTGATGGTTATATCGTTGATCTTCTGTGGCTCTACTCGTGGGCACATGAGCATCTACATGACGCACCTTTATAACCGTATTTTTTGTTCGAGTAGCAGTATCTTTCCACAGTTCAGCAGCCCAAATAGGTTTATCCCTTCTTTGCCAGTTATTTTGCTCCCACTGCTGTAACCACCCTCATAAGGCATTCGCTACCATCCACGAGTCAGTGTAAAGATAGAGCATTGGCCACCTCTCCCGTTCAGCAACATATAAGGCCAGTTGGACAGCCTTTACCTCTGCAAATTGGCTTGATTCTCCTTTCCCTTCAGTGGCCTCTGCAACTTGTCGTGTGGGGCTCCACACAGCAGATTTCCATCTGCGATGCTTTCCCACAATACGACACGATCCATCTGTGAACAAGGCATATTTCTTTTCATTCTCTGGTAGTTCATTGTATGGTGGGGCTTCTTTAGCACGAGATACCTCTTCTGCTGGTGGTGTTCCAAACTTTTTACCTTCAGGGCCGTCCATGATGACCTCTAGGATTCCTGGACGGCTGAGGTTCCCCATCCGCGCTCGCTGTGTAATCAACGCAATCCACTTACTCCAAGTGACATCAGTAGCATGATGGGTGGAGGGAACCTTTCCTTTAAACATCCAGTTCAGCGCTGGCAGTCGAGGTGCCAGAAGGAGCTGTGTTTCAGTGACGGTTATTTCAGAAGCAGCCGGAACCCCCTCATATGCAGCTAAGATCTCCTTCTCAGTTGGAGTGTAGCCCTCTTCAGACCCCCTGTAGGCTCGACTCCAGAATCCCAGGGGTCGGCCTCAGGCCTCTCCTGATGCTCTTTGCCACATACTCCAAGTGGGGCCTTTCTCTCCAGCAGCAGTATAGAGGATGTTCTTTATACCCTGTCCCGTCCGTACTGGCCCCAGGGCCACAGCACGGGCTATCTCTTGTTTAATCTGCTCAAAAGCCTGCTGCTGCTCAGGACCCCGTGTGAAATCATTCTTCTTCCATGGCACCTGATAAAGTGGGCTTACAATGAGGCTGCAGTTTGGAACATGCATTCTCCAAAAACCCACTACGCCCAGAAACTATTGTGTCTCTTTCTTATTAGTGGGCGGAGACATGGCAGTGATTTTGTTGACCACTTCTGTCGGGATGTGACGACGGCCATCTTGCCGCTTTATGGCTAGGAACTGAATTTCCTGGGCAGGTCCTTTCACTTTGCCTCGCTTAATAGCGAAACCAGCACGGAGAAGGATCTGGATTATTTGCTCTCCTTTCTCAAAAATTTCCTTTGCTGTATCGCCCCACACCATGATGTCATCAATGTACTGTAAGTGCTCAGGAGCACTGCCATGTTCCAGTGCAGCTTGGATCAACCCATGACAAATGGTTGGGCTATGTTTCCACCCCTGGGGCAAACGGTTCCAGGTATGCTGAATGCCCCTCCATGTGAAAGCAAACTGTGGCCTAGATTATTTGGCCAAAGGAATGGAGAAAAAGGCATTAGCAATGTCAATGGTGGCATACCATTTGGCTGCTTTTGACTCCGGTTCATATTGGAGTTCTAACATGTCTGGCACAGCAGCACTCAGTGGGGGTGTGACTTCATTCAGGCCATGGTATTCCACCGTCAGTCTACATTCTCCACTGGCTTTACGCACAGGCCATATGGGGCTGTTAAAAGGTGAGTGAGTTTTGCTGATCACTCCCTGGCTCTCCAGTTGACGAATCAACTTATGAATGGGGAGCAAGGAATCCCTGTTGGTGCGGTACTGCTGCCTGTGCACCGTTTTTGTAGCTATCGGTACCTTTTGCTCTTTCACTCATAGCAACCCCACAACAGACGGATCTTCTGACAGGCCAGGCAAAACAGACGTCTGCTTAACACCTTCTGTGTATACAGATGCTATTCGAAAGGCCCATTTTTGCAGTAAGCGCCCGTTCCGCTCCCCCGGGAGACCGCAGCTTGGCCAATTACTGAGGTGACACCAATGTGATGAGCAGCAAATGGCGTTTATTACACGTATACACTAGCTTATATAGCCTATGTGCATCGTCTAAGCCCCTAAGGGCACGTACCACCCATCAGTCATAGAGCAGGGAGAGGGCCTAACGCGTCACATCCCGCGGGGGGGTCTCGCAGTTTCGCAGTTGCCGACAACATCTCCCCCCTCTCCATGCTCAAGAAAATCTACTACAACTCGAGAGGAGTTGTAACCTCCTAACCGCGTACACCCCGAAATCCCCGCATTGCACCTATACATGCCGTTGTCCTCTCGGTTAAGCCTTGCCCCGTTACATCGCGATTCGCAAAATAATCCTACCCTAATAACCCTATAACCTATTAACCTAATGACAACCTCTTAACTTAATAATCCTAATGTCTTAATATCTTAAGCGTGAGTTCTACATAAAACCATATATTGCTATATTAAATGATACTAATTTGTTCACCTTATTCTCTGCTATATGAGTAATTTATCTTAGCATACACTATACTTATGTATAATATACCTTAATAATATACCTAATATATCTAATAGTTCTACCCTAGCACTCTAACAGTCTACTGGCCTTAAGATAAGTCTTACAAGAGGCAATGTAGTGTATCCTTATGTAATACTAAATCAAGTTGGGACACTTGCTTTAGCAAGTGCCATGTCTTTATATATAATATAACTGTAAGAACTAAGCACAATAATACTAAACCTAACACAACAACTATCGGATGCAGTATAAGGTTAAATATCCCCGTTGCTGTGGGGGACCATCCAAAAAGAACCTCCCACCAGTGATGTTCTCCGTCCTTCATTGCTCTCTCTAAGACATGATGTATCTCTTTCATGTCATGATGAATAGTGATCAAGGTTTTCTGTCCATTATCTCTGATGAATTTTAGCAGTCGGTGCAGATCATCATGTTGCAGAAGCTTCCTTACCAAAGCGAGATTCATTCCAATTAGTGCTGGTTCTAAGTCTTTGATCAGAGTGTAATTAAACTGAAGTAACTAGTACGAAGTAACAGGAGCTGTATAGTTAAAATCGCATCCTAAAATATTAATAAAATTACAAACAAAGATTTGAATGATTACTAGTATCTACAGCCATATCCCCTATTTGTATGGAATCACAATGGGTTCTCATGCAAGCACATCCTTTTCCAATATATACAAGCATTGTTTTGGACATCCTACCAGGTTGGACTTCAAAGTGGCAGATATTTTGTTCAGTGTCAAGACAGATATCTTGAGTCTCAAAGGTATTACTTTCACAAACAAATCCTCGCTGTTCTCGTATGGCACATGAGCTAACATCCACAGTGTGCCGTTTCCCTTTCTTTTGAAGTGCCCATACCCGATGCTCGGTGGGATACAGAATGGTCCCATCATGATTTAAGCCTAGCGCTACAATTGGATATACTGTGTATACTGAAGCATTACTTATCGTCAAGACAAGAGCTATGACATAATTGGTAACAGGGTCGTAAGTGAAGTTAACTAAGTGCCACCAAGATTGAAATTTTCTCTCAAATCTATTTGCATTATCCCAAATTATTTTTCTAATTTCAGTGGGCATAGTGCCATCCTCACCTTCTCTCACGATTGTCGCTGCCATAGATTGCATCCACATCTGGGCCTGGATGCAACTGAGGGCTAAAGAGGTGTTACCTTGAACTGCTGAAAGCGCATCCACAATCAGCTGGTGGTCTTCTCTATCTGTCCTCCCCCATTGCGGTAATACATCTGACAAAAGCCATTGGCTTGTCCCCAAAGCAGATAGGGACGATTGTAGAGGGTGTTGCAATGCATGTAAATTACTTGCAACGGTACTCAACTTATTCATGAGTATTTCAGCGTCTATACTATTTAAGACCCCTAAGCCTGTTCCCAGAATACTGGAAACATCTCTTCTTGTTCTTCTAGTTGTATGAAATGCCCATCGGTGCAGCCATGCCGACCATCCGGAATACGACGTGCCTAAGAATGATGCACAATCTGGTTTAATAGTTGAAACATTAGTTTGCAATAATAACATTACTCGTTTGAGGGACCACGTTTGTCATGGTTCTATGTTTTTGTTTTTGTTTTTTTGTTTTTGGATTTCAGTATTCCACATCAAAACATCATGTAGTGTACGGGGCATTGAAGTGTCACTGCCCCAATTCCAAGTACCTATCCCTGTACATTACAGCAGTCACGGGATATGGCCCTTCCGGGTGGGGGGGGCGCTCTCTTGCTGCCTTGCAGTGGGTGCTGGAGCGTGTTTTCCTAGCCATTCCAAGCTTTTCAGGTTTGAAGCGGTCCCAGGAACTCTCTCTCTCTCATCTTGTCTGATTTATTAATCTCAATTTCAATTAAATCGTATATATTGTGTTATTTTGTATTCCAATATTATAGTAAAATAAGTTTTCCTCCATAGATTGTGGCCGCTGTTCTTTTCCTCCCTTCCTTCCTTCCCATTTTTGTGGGACTGGGGTGGGGGGGGGAGGGCAGAGGCCAGTCGCCCCTGTCACGGACATAGATTGATCTGGTCAACTCCTTGACAACCAATGACGGCTTCCATATCGCCTCCGGCCGAACGTATGCCTGGCCTCTTCCTGGCGCTTCCCCTAACGTCCTAAGGGGATCCCGGCTCCTTCTCCCGAGCCTCCCGCCTGATGAGGAGTAACGGCCACCTCCTCCCCGTCCCCGGGCTTACACCACTCCACGGATTTGAATTTACCGCTCCGCAGTGAGATCCTGCGCCGCTGACAGACAGCCGACTCAACCCCAGGAATCACGTCAGTCGGGGTCACCACATGTTGCAGAAAGCGCCCGTTCTGCTCCCCCGGGAGAACGCAGCTTGGCCAATTACTGAGATGACACCAATGTGATGAGCAGCAAATGGTGTTTATTACACGTATACACTAGCTTATATAGCCTATGTGCTTCGTCTACACCCCTAAGGGCACGTACCACCCATCAATGATAGAGCAGGGAGAGGGCCTAACGCGTCACATCCCGCGGGGGGGTCTCGCAGTTTCGCAGTTGCCAACAACAGCCCATCAATACCCTTTGGGATCCTTGAAATGCCCCCTTCTGAGATAATCAATAGCAAGTATACATGGAGCCCCTGGGCCAGTCACAATAGGGTGCTTTTGCCAGTCTTTACCAGTGAGGCTGATTTCAGCCTCCAACATAGTCAGCTCTTGGGAACCCCCAGTCACCCCATGAATATAAATTGATTTTGTCCCTTGGTGACTCGAGGGCATTAGGGTGCACTGAGCACTAGTATCCACCAGGGCCTTATAGTTCCTTGTTTCTGATGTGCAAGGCCATCTAATCCACACAGTCCAATAAACACTATTATCACTTTTCCCCCCCTGGCTGGGGGCAGGGCCCCTCTATTTGTTACCTCCATTGTCTGCAGCAACTGGAGCAATCACCTTTTTGGAGAAGTTCACCTTGGTGGTTGATTTGCCCTGTAATTCTTTTACTTGCACTTGAAGTGCTGGAGTAGGTTGCTTATGCCACTTCTCCGTATCTTCTTCATGGTCACGCAGGTAATGCCACAAGGCAAAACGTGATGTAGTCTTACTGTTGTCACTTGCTCAAGCAGGAGGACGTCTTCTTTTGATAGCTGAGACATTGGATGACACTGGCTGGGAGGAAACCAAGTTGATCAACCCCTCCAGTAGGCTGTTTTGGGAATTCTGTTCCTCATTGGTTGTATCTGTTACCAACATGGATTCATCAGCATCAGGCACGATTGATTGTTTGCCTATTATATCTTCTTGCTTGTTCTCCATTTTGTCCAGCTTTTCAGCTACTTTTGCAATGGCTGAAACACAATTTCGTAGAGAGCTTAAATGTAACTCAATGTCTTGAAGTTTATTAACCAACTCATTTATAAAGGGTCTTCTTTCCCCTCTGCCATACATTGCAGCAAATGTACTGGCGTACCTTTCTGGTGCAGTCTTTGTGAATGTACGCCACATGTTTGGTGTACACCTGGCTCTCTCAGGGTCATGCTCTTGGTCTGGCTCATCAGGAATGAAATCGGGGCTATGTAGTGTTTCCACCACAGCATATTCTCTCAAATAGCGGATGCCTTCTTCCATATCAGCCCATTTCTTCTTCTCAGGCATCAGATCATCTTTGAAAGGGCATCTTTCTTTTACAGCTAACAACATCCGCTTCCAGAGGGTGAAGGCCTGGTTCTGGCATGTACTAACACATTTGTCAATAGCTGAGTCCCTAGCAATGCCACCCAGTTGGCGAGCTTCTCTACTCTCTAGCCACACACTCTTGGCCCCATTGTCCCAACATCGAAGTAACCAAGTAGCAATAAGCTCATTTGAATGACGTGAGAAGTCTTTTCTCAGACTTCAAATTTCATTCATTTTCAGAGATCAATCAACAAAGATAACGATATCTTGCTCACCTCTTGCTCTTCCAGGACTTCTTGCCCTTGTAGGCATTGGTGACAATGGTCTTACTGAGAGCCCCTCCCATGGACTGAGAGGTGCTTCTCTTGGACCTCGTAGCCACTCCTCTGGACCTCTTTCCTCCTCTTTCTTCTCTTCTAACTGAGTCGAGATTCGTTTCATTTTCCGTCCTCTTACAGGGGCAATTGACATCAATTGTGGTGCCTCCTGTGGTTGATCAGGTTGGTCAGTTCCAATGCTCTCATCCTCCAGTTCAGCTTGGAGCCTGTCTCGTTCGATTATGACAGTATCTAGCTGTCATGGTTTTGTGATTTTTGGCTTTCGGTATTCCACATCATAACATCATGTGGGGCACTGGGACTTTAACTGTCAATGCTCAAGTCCTGGGTACCTGCCCTGAAGAGAAGAAGAACTACATTCCCCAGGGGACCTTGCGGTCAGGGAGAGGAGGTTTAACTCCTGGCAAGGTCACCTGATGTGCTCTTTCTTGCCTGCCCTTCGTCGTGGACGCTGCTCCCGTCTCCCTGCTGCTCAACTGGACTGCGCATCTCACCTCAGCGTTGTGGTGAGGCCTATCCACCTTTCGGACATTCTCTCTCTCATTATCTTTGATTTATTAGCTTCAATTCTGATTATATTGTATTATAATGTGTTATCTTGCATTCCGATAATATACTTAGTAAATTAGTTTGTTTCTTCTCAGATTGGTGCTACTGTTTTTAATTATTTTGGGGTCCCCTGTTTCCTTTTTTTCCGGAGGCGCGGATCTGCGGATCCCTCCACTCCGCTCATCACGGAACCGGGCCGAACCAGCCCCTAAACCGTTGACATTCTTGGTGGAGAATGCGGGCATAGGCTGTTTTTCAGCTTTTTAGAACTAATCTCTCTCTGCTCTCAGAGAGCTTCGTTGGGAAAGTTTATCTTTTTCACCGGTGCTCACTGAAAACTTGACCTTGAAAGTCTAGGCAGACTGCCAGTGTTCTGGGATATTTGTAAACTTTGAGCACTGCTATCTTGCTCCCGTAAAGAGAGGGAAAAAAAATGATTCTGTTTTCTCTTTTAAACCTGTTTGCAGAGGGAGCTGCTAATTTCACAGAACTTGGGATTTTTAAACAGGTTCCCAGTCTCTCCTTTGAATCCTTTATGCAGTTTTTGAATGCTCACCTGATGGCATTGTTGATCTCCCTGAATTTACTGTTCATTATTTCAGTCAGCTTTTGTATTTATTGTATTTTGAGGAAGCCTTCCCCAAAACCAGAGAATCCTGAATGGCAGGGAGTGTGGAGAGGCTTGGGAGAGATTTTAGAGAGATGGACATCTTCGATGTCATGGAACTTTACTCCTGAACACCTGAAAGACCCTGAAAGCTTAAGCATTTATTTGAGACAGGGATGTTGCAGCTCAGGCAGATCTGAGGAGGCACAAATGATTTGGGGCCTGGCTAATGCTTATCGGGCCTTATTCAATAGTATCCCAAAAAGGGAGAGAGTTTGTGAAATTGAGAGAGAGTGTCTGAGAGCTGAGAGGAAGAATCTCCAGGCTGAGAAGGAGAGTTTCCAGGAGAGACTCCGAGCCGAGAGGGAGAATCTCCAGGTCCAGAGAGAGAGTCTCCTAGTTGAGAAACAGAGTCTCCAAACGCAAAGAGAAAGTCTCCAAGCTGAAGTCGAGAATCTCCGAGCTGAGAGAAGGAATCTCCAATCTCCACGAGGTGCCTTCGAATCCGAGCGAGACTCCCTCCAATCCCAACTCGACACCCTCCAGACTGAACGAGACACCCTCCAATCTGAACTAAATAATCTCATAGTCGAACATGATAGACTCCAAGCAGAGCTAGAGGGTGAGAGCATCGGAACTGACCAACCTGATCAACCACAGGAGGCACCACAATTGATGTCAGTTGCCCCTGTAAGAGGACGGAAAACGAAACGAATCTCGACTCAGAACAGAAGAAAGAGGAGGAAAGAGGTCCAGAGGATTGGCTCCGAGGTCCAAGAGAAGCACCCCTGAGTCCAGGGGAGGGGCCCTCAGTAAGACCACGGTCACCAATGCCTACAAGGGCAACAAGAAGTCCTGAAAGAGGAAGAGGTGAGCAAGATATTGTTACCTTTGTTGATCGATCTCTGAAAATGAATGAAATTCGAAGTCTGAGAAAAGACTTCTCACATCACCCAAATGAGACTATTGACACTTGGTTACTTCGATGTTGGAACAATGGGGCCAACAGTGTGTGGCTAGATAGTAGAGAAGCTCGCCAACTGGGTGGCATTGCTAGGGACTCAGCCATTGACAGAGCTATTAGTACATGCCAGAACCAGGCCTATCCACTCTTTCAGACATTCTCTCTCTCTCATTATATTTGTCAGCATTTATATATTATATATATATATTATATATCACCAATGTGATGAGCAGCAAATGGCGTTTGTTACACGTATACACTAGCTTATATAGCCTATGCGCTTCGTCTACACCCCTAAGGGAACGTACCACCCATCAATGATAGAGCAGGGAGAGGGCCTAACGCATCACATCCCGCGGGGGGGTCTCGCAGTTTCGCAGTTGCCAACAACAGCCCATCATTACCCTTTGGGATCCTTGAAATGCCCCCTTCTGAGATAATCAATACCTAGTATACATGGAGCCCCTGGGCCCGTCACAATAGGATGTTTTTGCATGTCCTTACCAGTGAGGCTTATCTCAGCCTCCAACACAGTCCATTCTTGAGAGCCCCCGGTCACTCCAGAAATAGGGATTGATTCTGTCCCTTCGTGACTCGAGGGCATCAGAGTGCACTGTGCACCAGTGTCCACCAGTGCCTTATATTGCAGTGGTTCTGATGTGCCAGGCCATCGAATCCACACAGTCCAATATACTCTATTATCCCTTCCCCCCCCTGACTGAGGGCAGGGCCCCTCTATTCATTACCTGTGTTAACTGGAGCAACTGCAATGGTGGTTGATCTGCTTTGTAATTCTTTCACCCGGGCTCGTAGTACAGGAGTAGGTTGACCGTACCACTTCCCCATGTCTTCTCCATGGTCACGTAGGTAATACCATAAGGCAATTCGCGGTGTATTATTCCTTACTTGAGACGGAGAGCGTCTGCCTCTAACAGCTGACATTTTTGATGGTGCACATGAGAAGGAAGGTTCTTCGTCTTTAGTTAGGTGGGCTCGCAAAAATCTCATTGTCTCCTTCACCTCCTTCACATCCTTTGCTAGACTCGTTTGATTATCCTGATCTTCATCAAGCGTCTCTGATACTGCTACAGGTTTGTCACGGTTAATCAGTTGAGACACTTGCTCCGTCATCATTCTTGATATAGCAGCAACGGCAGCATGAATTGGGGACAGCAATTGTTCGTAGTTGTCACGGAGTTGATCAGATCAATCTATGTCCGTGACAGGGGGCGACAGGCCTCTGCCCTCCCCCCCACCCCAGTCCCACAAAAATGGGAAGGAAGGAAGGGAGGAAAAAAACAGCGGCAACAATCTATGGAGGAAAACTTATTTTACTATAATATTGGAATACAAAATAACACAATATATACAATTTAGTTGAAATTGAGATTAATAAATCAGACAAGAT
>NW_024884522.1:0-2200 GCF_019232065.1 Centrocercus urophasianus
GTAACTGGGGACTCCTTGCTGGGGAGCACTGAGGCTCCCAGTTGCCACCTGGATAATCGCTCCAGTGAGGCGTGATCTCTTCCAGGGGCACGTGTTAGAGGCATCGGGAAGGTTCGTCTGTGGCTCATTAAGGCACAAGACTGCTCTCCTACTGTCACTCAGGCTGGGACCTAGGATGCTGCAATGAGGAAACTAAATAATTATTTAAAAGGACTTTGCATCCCTTGGAAAGATGCTGAAGGGATCAGGGGTGCGGGCAGAGTTCTCCTGTGCCCTTCTGGTGGGTAGCTGGGAGCCAGGAAGATGGAGGAGAACGTGTCAGGTAAATGACTGGCTAGGGGATGGCGTCTCGATCAAGGCTTTGGGCGTTTTGGTCTCGGGCAGGCCTTAGAGAAATTCGGTATATGGGCTCCTGATGGACTCCAAGTGAGCAAGCAGGGCAGAAGCGTGCTGGGGAACAAGCTCTCTGGGTCCAGGTGTGGAGCCCCCAGTACAAAAAAGACAGGCAGCTGTTGGAGAGGGTCCAGAGGAGGGCCACGAAGATGATCAGAGGACTGGAGCACCTCCCCTGTGAGGACAGGCTGAGGGAGCTGGGCTTGTTCAGCCTGGAGAAGAGAAGGCTGCGGGGTGACCTCACTGCAGCCTTTCAGTACCTAAAGGGAGCCTACAGACAGGAGGGGAATCAACTCTTGGAAAGGGCTGACAACTGCAGGACGAGGGGAAACAGCTTGAAGTTGAGGGAGGGGAGATTGAGGTTGGATGTCAGGGGGAAATTCTTTACAGAGAGAGCGGTGAGGTACTGGAACAGCTGCCCAGAGAGGCTGTGGATGCCCCATCCCTGGAGGTGTTCAAGGCCAGGTTGGATGCGGCCCTGGGCAGCCTGGTCCAGCGTTAAATGGGGAGGTTGGTGGCCCTGCGTGTGGCAGGGGGGTGGGGATTCATGATCCTTGAGGTCCTTTCCAACCCTGGGCCATTCTGTGATTCTGTGATTGATTACCAGGTCTTTATACTAGGTCCAAAGGGGGAAGGGATGGGAGACAGATGTGACAGAGAAGGGCTGAGGGAACGTTACAGCTGTTGGAGTTCGTAGGTAAAAACCTCCAGGTTGTCCCATTCAGACAGAGCTACCCCATGAATCACAAGGGTCAGAGGTGTCTCATTCAGACCGACACACCCTATGAAGCAAAATGGTCAGCTTGTCACAACGGTCTTCTGATCTAGGCCAGTTTCCTCCTAGCGTTTTGAACATTTCGACATTGTTTCTACTAGGACAGAGCAGACATCAGTTACTTGGACACACACTTCAGAAGAATTTGAAATTCTCTCTCTAAAAGGGAGAGCCTTCTGAAGAAAAAGCAAGTTTTCTTAGAATGCAGTGTTTCTGTTTTGTTATTGTACATTTTTCAAGCTAAATAAAGCACTCATCTTGCTTCACATTTTTGTTTACTTCAATTTGCTTGTGCTTTATGTCCCACGGTGCCACAACTACTGCATTTCAGGGGGAAGATGATACCTCCCATTCCTTACCTGCAAGAACTCTGTCTCATTACACTGCTTTATTCTGCACTGTCAGTTCCAGACAGCATTTAACTTTGGTTTTCTGATCTCAATCTGCTTCCCTGCCAGTTTTTATTATGAACACACTGCCGACACTGCCCAGCCTGCCACACTGGAACGATGCTGCAGCCTTCGCATCTTGTGCACATGACTGATGTGGCAGCTGTTACAGATCTGTGCATGCCGGGGAGAATAGTTGTCTTTTCCATACATGCTAATACTTTCTATCATCTCCTTATCAATTTCCAGAAGCTAACAGGGCATACGCACAAGCAAAACGTAAGGCAAACAGGCTTTTACTTGTGGCTTTGTGCTTACCTTAAACACTTCCCTGCTCATATATCTCACAAATCTGTTTCAACCTCTAAAATATTCTTAGAAGCATTAAAATTTCTGTTTTGTCACAAGTAAAACACCCAAATACAGAGCGTCATTAGGTTGTGTTCACAGTCTAAGATAACCACTTACAGGCCAATTTTGATATTGAATTTGAAGTCTGAACTTCCCCCTTCATTTTTCAAATGCAATTTTATTATTTGCAAAATAATACAAAGGGTACTAACAAAGTTTCCAAATTCTGCCCTAAAAACAACCCTTTGAGGAAGTATATTTAGTGTCACCTTTTCAAATAAAATTTCAAAAA
>NW_024884522.1:2300-13233 GCF_019232065.1 Centrocercus urophasianus
ACATCCAGTTTTATTTCTCACACAGCTCAGCAGCTTTAGAAATCAAGTAAGAATTCATACACAGCAAACGTTTTTCTTCTTTATCACGTGAACGTTGTATTGCTGGGTCCAGCCAACTCCACTGGGTTTGACCATACCAAAACATCTGCACTGAAAGAAGTCTGCAAGATTCTGGAAGCATCCAAGACTGAAAAATGAGAAATACTCATTAATAAACCTACAAAAGACAACAGCAGGCATTAACAATACGTGATCCCTAGGGAAGCAGTAGCTAAGGGATAAAGCTGTCGGCAAAGACAGCTCTAAGAGAAGAAACACAACAATGTTCTATTCATCATTACTCCTTTGTTGACATTTTTTAACCTGCGTCACATGTAATAGGGATAGAAGATCAACTCAAATATTTGCAGTTAACGCTAAGGAAGATTTCATCTGCTAGCACATGAGGAAATAAAGATTTTCAGTATAACAGGGAAACTTTGGTAGTAATTTCTTTATGAAGCTAAAAGAATTCAGAAAGGGCTGGTTCGTAACAAAGTTCCCCCCCTAGATCTAAAGAACAGACACAGAGAATGATGAATACACTCAAGGACATTGTCCCCCTGCCTCTCTCTTCCTCTTGGCATAGCTCAGTACAGGCGTGACCAGCGTGCCCACAGATGGCTCAGGTTTGGCATTCGTGCAGCAGTGAAGCAGGCCAGAACTGAAGGGAAACACAGCTGAAACACCGCACACTACAGCACTTACTTGTATGGATTTCTCCTGAGTGAAACAGGATGCTTAGAAGATTTGCTCTCCATCAGGAGGTTCATTCTCTCATGTGAGGTCAGTCCCAAGAATGCAGTCTTAGAGAAAGAAAAACACGAGTAACGGCTGAAATACGAACATGACAAATTTAAATACTGGCAATACCAAAAGATAATCTTTAATGGGGAGGGATTGGGAAGACGTTGGCCATATCTAACCACTAAGTAACTCCTGCCACATTTAGGGACTTAAAAGTTGATCTTAAGTTTCACTTAAGCCAAAAGAGAATCCTAAGCCATGTTAAACAGCTGTTTCTTAGGTGGTTCAGAAAGCTCTTAACCTCATTTGCTTCGCCAACACCTCCTGGAGAAGGACAAACTTGAAGAAATTTGACAGCCCTTATGGGGATGAAATTCAGGTCACGTTTTCATTGCGGCAACCTAATAACACACTGCTGAACTCTGCCGTGGAATTTCCAACTTGAGTTCGCAGGCCATTTTGGGACAGTAACAACAGCTTAGCTCAACCTTAGTTAAACACGTTAGTTAAACATGTTTCACAATCAGAAAGACCAACCCAATGGAAAGGGGACACAAGAGGTGCAATGACAGAGGGACCAGAGCAACAGAAAACAATCTTTTCCCCTTCCCTTATAACACCTCCCTCATCTCCACAGATCTAGGCTCACAGGGGAAAACTCCACCAGGGAGGGATCTCCAGAAAGAGCTCCTTCCCCAGGGGCAGTCAGCCCTTCATTGGGGTCTAAGAGAGGTGCAGCCAGGCTCCACCCCTTCCAGTCACACAGCTGAACTGCCTTCACCTGTGCTCCCAGGGCTGACCCAGTCCTTTCCCCAGGGGCTCCATCAGTGGCTCAGGCTGTGACTCAACAGTTCCCACACAACAGGCTAGAATTTTTGACAACACTGCCATTAGAATTCAGATATAGGAATGCTGTGCAGAATGGATCCCACTTTTAACATCAGAATAACAAGTGCACACGTACCTGTGAAAGTTGAAAGGACTGCTCTGAGGTTTAAGGGGAGCACCCAGATATGACGTCAGAATAGGAAAGCAGGTGCAATGCCTTTAAGGCAACACATCACTTAGGGAAACATGTTCATGTGGCAGCTCATGACGAGAGGAATGTGAACTGAAGCAAAATAACCCCTGGTAGAGCTGAATAGTTAGCCACAATGAAGCCCATACAGTATGGAGGCAGGCTAGCATGAAGATGTAGGACAGCCATGGAGAACAAGAAGTTATCTGCGTGAAGTACGTCCATGTCCATCTGCATGGTAACTTGTTATGCAGTGGTTTGACCAATCTGACAAGGTTCACAATCATTTCGTTACCTTTCTAACATTGACCACTCCTGCACTAAGCAAAGAATATTTGCACAAAGTGTTGCAGAGCAGTGTGCTCTCAAAACACCGCTTCCCACTCAAAACACTCACATGGATACGCCATGCTCGCTGCTCTCGTTGCACAACCTTTACTTTCTGTGTCCATAATCCACAGAGGGAACATTCCAACAGCTGGCTGGACACTTTGTTCTGTTTTTACATTAAAGTGAACTAGTGATATTGAAATAATAATTACCTCTCGTCGTCCAGCTTTCTGAAATTTTGCTGCACCCTAATTATTAGTTTTAGGATTTGTCTTAAACACCACCACCAACAAAAGAAGATTGTAACAGTGACAAGAAAGCAGTACTGTTCACACTATTAAACAAACAAACTGGAATATTCAGCTCCTGTAGATTTCTAAGAGATGCTCAAAGCCTATGACGTGTCTTAAAAAACACAAAACCAGTACAGGTTTTGCTGTTATGTCAGTACAGCAATCAAGTGGTTTTCCTCCCCTGTTCACGTGAACACGGAAAACAGAAAACACTGAACTTCTGCACACTTAAGACCACACTGAAACACAGGAAAGCAACTCACATTCACTCTGTGTCCACAATTGCCATACCTGGTTCATTTTACTCCAAGTAGAACACTGACTCATTTCTACAACACAGAACCCCAGAACAGCCTAGGCTGGAAGTGACCTTAAAGATCACTCAGTTCCAACTCCTGAGATGGGGATGGAACTAGACTGAGTTGCCCATTTGTGCAGTTATAATTAGTTATGCTAGCTAGGAATAAAAACCATACACAGGTCCATGACAGCTAAATTGAAGTAAGTTCACTGATACATACACAGAAGATAAAGCAGCCAGACACTGGTCACAGTTAAGGAAGGCAGGAACAACAGGTAGTAATGATGGTTCCCAACACCTACATTCGAGTCAAGGAAGAAGAAAAAAACCAGCATGACATCTTAAGAGTTTTGCAGTACTTGTATTTCTCCTCCACTTTACAGGAAAAAGAAGAATCTAAAGCACTTCCTACTATTACCTCTGCTGTCCTCAAGACATTTTGACAAAGCTGATCTCTCTCAACTTTCTCCTGTAAGCCATTTCAGTTTATATAATAGAATCAGTTCTGGTAAAGTCAGCCAGCATTTGTCTCTTCTTTAGAGCACATCCCTGTTAGCTGGACGGGGACTCATTATGCTAACACAGCTCTGCCCATGCACTGCACAGTTGTCTTGGAAGACTGAAAAATCTGTACTGTTCAATTTCATTGCTTCACCTTGATGTGTCCTAAAACTGCTAGCTCTTAAAAAAACAGATTTCTATCAGATAAGACTCTTGGGCAACTCTCAGTAACCCCTGCAGTCTCCACAGTGTGCTCTTGCATCAGGTTTGCTCTTTAAGTAGATAAATGTTATTTCTGCAACATCTCTTAAGGCATGAAATTTTCAGCTTTGATAAAGCAAAGACTCTTACCTGTGCACTGTGCAATCCACAGAGAATGCTGATCATATCTGGCTACACATGAATCACAAGGAACGCAGTGCACAGATCTCAAAGGCTTCCTTACCTGTTTGAGCACAAAGGAAAGGAATACAGTCAGAGTAAAAGCAGCTGCTTTGACCAAAGCTCAGAGCATCACCTCCTGGCACTAGCATATTTTATAACTATTAGTATATAGCAGGCCTCCAAAACAGAACACAGATGAGAAGTTTTCTAAATCTTACAAAAAAAAAGAAAGAAAAAGATGGAATTTCTATTGTTTTTTTTAAAGTAAGAATGAAACCCAACGATCTGAAAACTGCTTTGTGACCAGAAGTGAGAAAATGAAATCTAGCCCAGAACAAGCAGCGTATGGAGCACTCGCATGACAAGGAGAAAAACAGGTATTGTACTGAACTACTACTGACTGAAAAACAGGTTTCAAAAAAGCAAAGGAATATCAAAACCTTACTTACAAGACATGACGTGCAGAATGTTCTGAAGTCCAAGCACCCTGCTTCTGCTAGAGCTGCAATGTTCTGAAAGACAGAACAGTTTCTGCGTGCACTTGGATCACGTTTTATGGGACCTATGAAGATTTGTACGTGAGGCCTTTTGCAGACACTGAGCACTTGGAGTGCTGAGCAACAACACGTGGAAATACCTGTGGTTCTGGAACAGAGAAAAGGGCCACACGAAGGCAAGGACTCGTGCAACCTCACTCACATTGAATTATTTAGGAAAGCAGCCCTCCCCCACACAGTCAGCCAGACTTCAAAAGGGATGAGGACAGAAACTTTTTCAACACCATTGCAAAAAGACTGGTAAGTATTGCCTATCTTGCCCTGATAAGCACTCAGTGCTTCTTTGTGGGCACCAGATAGCCAATATTCACCAGTTCTGTGGCCACAATGTCAAAAAAGTTAAAATTGCAGTTTAATCTCCCTGGCAAGCAGGAGAAACATAACCATGTGGAGAACAAAAGGAGACTGTAAACCACACGGTGTCACAGTCACTAGCTTAAAGGAGCAAACAAGTAACCTCCTACTGACTGGTGGTGCATTTCCTTTTTCTGTCGTTGTAAAACACAGCGAGAAAATACTGAATATCTGAAGATGCTCATCATTGCTAGCCTTCAGTACGGACAACCTTAGGAAAGCACTGTACCTCCTTCTCACCAGAGACAGCTAGAACAAAAACCTTACAAGAGTGTTATTTATTAAGTGAAGTATCTGTGACTTTATGGTTTATAGGTTATAGCAAAGGCACCAGGCCATACCATGCTTGGCTGAAGCTCATATTCCAATGAGAGGACCGAGGCCAGGAAGCAACAGCAAGGAGCTGAAGATAAACCCACAGCAGGTTGGGTTTATCATCCAACAACCTACGCTGCTTGATGATACAACTAAAATCTCAAAGATACATTTCATGATAAATGAGTCAATCAGAAGTGCAACTATGGTGCAGTTTGTCAGCTTACCTCTTTTTTGTCTTTTTCTGAAGACTTAATATATCCAGGATCAGTCCTCCGGGCTTTATAGAAAAAATAAAGAAGACTCAGTAGGCTGAGCATGACAGGGATCTCAACAATGGCATTGGTCACATGTAACAGTTAGATTAAGGAATATGTTCTCTCATTACGTTTTGCCAAATAAATATTCTACAATCAGAGTGTGGTGTTTCACCAGCAAGACACAAAAACTAAAAGAATGGCGTTGACCTCTACAGAGCAAGTGTTTGATAGAAAGAGCAAAACATCACCTCACTAAGCCACAACCCTTAGGAATATTGCTGTGTTCATCATCTCCTGCAGAACGTCTACCTTTAACCCCTACAGTTAGAATTCTTGCTTTTGTTTAATTTAGACGACGCCAAGAAAACCTTAGAACGCCACAAAGCAACAGTTAACAGGATTTTCATGGCAACGACCATACATGTGTATCCCTCACAGGCATTGCATTATAGCTGGTTTTTTAAAAATTCACTCGGTATTCATTAAGCCTCTGTTAAAGCTGTGGAAAGTGAAAGTGCTGTTTCTGCATTGAACACTGAAAAGGGCAACTGATGTAAAGAATTAAGCTGTGACATACCCTTAGAAATAGCTAAATAGCTGATGTGGTAAGTAAGAACACCACATATATATTAGTAACATACTTAGAAACATATTTGTTAGGTGATTCGGTAACTACTTTCTCACAAAGCTGCAATAGATTTTGAACGCTCTAAGCAATATGGGTATAGTATTCTGAGCTAGGAAACACTGTAAGGTTGTTCATTAGACCAGCAGAAGCAAAATACATTTAACAAACTTTAAAGGAGTCGTGCCCTTTACACAAAGCAGAACTGTCCCACTTTGTGGGAATGTTAGGATGCCATAGGCAGGCTCCAAGATGCTCCCCTCTATCCTCCTTCCGAGCTTATCTCTATGCAAGGACAAATGAATGACCAGAACAATGACCCAGTGTGAAGGGGCACAAATGTTAGGGGGTAATTAAATAATGGAGGCTATGCCTACGTTTATGTTGTATAACTGACATCTGAAAAGTTACGAGCAAATGTTTGTTATGAAAGCAATTGTTAGAAGTCAATTAATCAATTAAGATATTTGTGTTTGGGCAGCAAAGATCTGTATCTACTTGGTGTTTGTATGATTGTGAAGCCTCGCGAAAGAGTGTGAACCTGCAGCACTCAGCCAGTGAGGAAGCAGTGGAGAAGGAGATCAGTAGTGGCAATAGGGACAAAAGACGTAACGCTGTTCCCTCGGGGCTCTCCTGCTTGCAGGAGGCCGCCACTGCAATTGTGAATAAAATCTGCTTTACCAGAGAAACCGTCCTAGAAAATTATTTGCATATTTCCAACAAAGCAAACCAAAATTGCCACTCAGAAGCATGCTTTAGCCAGATGCACAGAGGAACTCGTGATACAGAAAAACATCTACTGAGGAGTGTTCTGTGCAGCCTAATTTTACATATCCGAGCAGCTGCGCATTAGGTGAAAAGGACAAACTCTATTTATTGACACAACAGTATTGCCATTTCCAGGAACACAATTTAGTAACTGCTGTAAGAAATGGGAAATGTGCAAAACAGCTCAGGATACCACTAGGAGGTCTGGGGAACACAGAGGGTGGGAACGGTACATTGAAACTCATGCTATGTTGCAAATACAGAGGGAAAAGTTAAGATAAAGCACATTTATAAACTTCATAAATGGGTATCTCAGCTTCTGTCAGGTGCAGGCATTCAGTAACACCCTCTTTATCATTAAGACCAGCTAACATGCCACCTCAACACCTGTTTTCTCCTCAGATCTCAAGGATCAGAAACTACAATTTTGACCATCTAAAGACACCACATTTCAAAATCATTATGAAAAGTATATATATTTAAATCCTTCACACAATCCTTTCTACAGTACAGCAAAAAAAACCCAAACCAAAAAACCTTCTAAGTGAAGCTGCAGACTCTGAAAAGAACACTGCGTTATGTACCACGTACTGCATCTATTAGAATTAAATACACAGAAAGAGGGAAATCCACAAACCTCACAAACTGGGCCATCCCAACCAGCAGAAAGAGAAGCAGGCATCCTTTCAAAAGCCAAGAATCAGAACTCAAGTTCATTACGTATCCTATGGCCCACATCAGTCAAGCAAGATGCCAGCAGCAGGAACAGCTGTTAAAATGATCACTGTTAAAATATGACAGAATATTCAAGCAGGATTTATTCCAATATATACACTTAATATAAGAACGAATGCTGAGTGACTCAAGATTGGGAACAAAGTGACACATCAAAACACAGGGGATAAGGAGGGAGGGAAAACAACAACGGGGGGATGGAAAGGGGGGAACAAACACCCAAAGAACAGGAAGGTGCTTCTAAAACGTTTCATTTTTGAGTGTCCAGGTTTGGAAGCCTAGAAGATCCTGTTGTCAGAACGGAGGTAAGTTACAGATTATTCTGAACACGGAACGCTGAAGCTTTCCTTCCATTAGTGACATTACCTCGTATTTCTCCATCATTCTCAGTAACCTGTCATTCCTTCTGCTTCTCATTCTTCCTTCCTCCATTAACATATAAACGATGAAGCGATTCTGAGTTCGAATTGCAAGGTCAAGCGCTGTCTCTCCCTTTAACAACAAAGTTCATTTGGTTAGGCACTTAACACATCAATGTCTTCCTTTGTAACAGGCACAAGAAATGAACTGAACTAAAACAAGAACTTACTGGCCTCTTCCCCAAACCCACCATTTTTCTTTAGGGCAAAGTAAACTCGCAGTTCTAACACGCTTCATCTGGTGCTCTGTAGTTCTAAAGACTGATAGTTGCAATCAACTGCGTGCACACGAATCACTTGCTGAACTGTCTCTCCTAAGCTGAAACACTGAACAGCCTTTCAGAACATGACAAGCTTACTGAATATGATCCCTTACTGAAAGGGAGTTTTCTTGTTTATGTTAACTTTTTAAAACCAAACAGTAACATTCTAGGAGTCATATATTAAAAGAAAAGCAAAACAACTAGCAGATGGAAAAGCCGTGCAGCTGAACACACAAACCAGAATCACTGCACTATACAAGCATCTCTATGGGAATCAACAGTTTCAACGTTAATGGTTCTTCCTGCCAGATTTTACAAGTCTTAGGACTCAGACTTTCACGTGACGTGCACTTCTGAGTGTGAGCCCTTGAGAAAGGGCTCAGGATAGAGAACTGTCTGCAGAGGTCAGGGGACAAGCCGGCAAGATTTCTCAAATACGGCTGTGAAGGAGATCACAAGTTACCTTTCCAAACTGATTTTTCTAAAATGATGATTCAAGTCTCAGTACAACATTGTGGCTTTCTGAGCAGCAGTCACACGTGGCAGCTGGATAAAAAGTCTTCCACCGGCCTCTTGCAGACCCAAGCATGCCCTCTAAGCCTCTGGCCTCTGTCTCCTAATACCAGCTGCTTCATTCAGCGCTACTCCGAGCTCCCCCTTTCCAGGGCCACCCGGCCTCCGCCGCGAACCGGCACCGCAGAGCAGGGCCAAAAGCGAGCGGGGCGCCCACCGGCTGCACGGAGCGCGGCGCGGCGGTTCGCCTTCGAACTTCGCTGCCGGAACGCTCGCTTCCGGCCCAGAGAGAGAAGGAGCCAATCACCGCCGCGGCGGAACCGGAACTGCGGCGGTCACGCGATGCGTGACGGGAGGAAGGTGGAGATGGAAGGCAGGGCGGTGCCGCCGCGGCGGCATGTTAGGTGGGTCTCCGACTCCACCGCGGCGCCGGAGAGAGACGCAGAGCTAGGAAAGCACCCTTCAGCACCCACTGCAAGGCAGCAAGAGAGCGGCCCCCCCCACCTGGAAGGGCCAGATCCCGTGACTGCTGTAATGTACAGGGATAGGTACCTGGGATTGGGGCAGTGACACTTTAATAGAAGTGTCCTAGTTCCCCAAATCTTTGCCATATCCAAAAAGCAACAGCATTCATCCCGATTCGAGCTGCAGAGGAGATGGCTTGGCACCACTGGGGTTAGTAGAGGAAAATGTATATCCTGATATATTGGAAGTTTCTGTATGCAACAGGATGATAGACTACAGAATTGAATCCTGGGGCCAAAGGAGGAGTGTCCTAGTGGTCCTTGAAAGACTGTCTCCAGAGTCGGAAGTACCTTTATTATTATTTTAATAGATCAGACAGTGGACTTACTAAAATATAGATTTGTTGTGCTGGCTTCTTGCTGCAGTTTAACTTTTAAAATATCTGAAATACTGGTTAAAATATCTGGTTCTTTGAGCAAAACAGAGTCTTGGCAGGTAGCAAATCACAGCACCTGTCTTCTTTATAAGAATCTCAGGAAGCAGAGATTATGCAGTAAATTGCACAGTGCAGTGTTATATCAAACAAAACTTTTCTCAGAGATGGAACGTAGCCACAAGAAATTGAAAGGGGTATTGCGTGTAGCTCTAAGAACTTCTGCTAGAAATGGTGATGGAGTTACATTTACACATGCAAGGATATCTGATCCTGAAATTAAGGTCAGAAAAGTCATGTAGGCTATGAAGATTTCAAGGAACGCAAAGAATTCTGCCAGGGACAGTAAGTGTTAGGATAGAAACTTACGCATCAGTATGTGTGTAATAAGTGGAAGAATGTTAAGTGTTGACGTCTCTGATTAAATAAAGAGCAGTGTCACTGCTAGAAGTAGAGTTGTGCAAGCCTCTAAATGTTAATGTTCTAAATGTTCTCTTTCTTTTGTTCAGCTTAGCTAAAAATTCATCTTCTGGAAAGAAAATCAGGTGTATTTTTTTATTATAGTTGTTTGGATGCTGTAAGCAGGTGTAGGTAATAATGTTTGAAAGGAAAAACTATTCAATTCCAAAATGCTTTCTGTAATCTCTGATATAAAAACCTACGCAGCACTAATAAGAAAAATCTTTCTTTACAGTTTCTGTGCAGTGCTAGAAGGAAGTGAGAATGATAGGAGGTTTGTGTACTGTGCTTACTGCATCTGCTACATGCTTGATAACTGGTCAGGCATGGATATGAAAAAAGCTATAGACTATATTAGAAGAAGCATGGTGAGTATTCTCAGAAGTGTTCTTTCGTACAGAATTTGGAAGTTACTGGCTCTGTTTCAATAAGCTGCTAGATGTGTGGTTTTGTTTTACTGCCATATGTCATCACTGGCAAATAGATGGAGCAAGCATAGTTCACAGACTTTTTCCAATTCACACATATGCTTATTTGGATGAAGAATAACATGGCTGTTCAGAATCTTCATACAAAGTTTTTTAATTCCTTAGATTATTTTTTTCGCTAACTTATTCTCTTTAGTGGTACAGTGTCAAAACTCTGAGATGCAGTTCAGTACAGCTGAAGGTCACAGCAATTTCAGAGGGTAGTGATCAACAGCGCAGTCTGGTTGGAGACCTGTAGCTAGTGGAGTTCTTCAGGGGTCAATACTGGGCCCAGTCTTGTTTATGATCTTCCACTTTAATGCAGTTCTGATAACAGAGGAGAGAAAAAGAAAAATCTATTTTTATTGTCATTGGAATTGTCAGGCTTTATTCACATAATCTCTATTAGTTTGCTTCAGTTTTGGCTTTAATATTCAAAAGTCAGATTTATCACCAGTTTAAAAAGAATGTATATTCAGATGCTGAAATTTTGAATGACTTCAGCAAAAATGGACTCTTAAAATGCTCCAGTTCTTAAAGTTTCTTGTTTTACCTCAAATTTGGTAGAGATATTGAAAGAATTTTTATGTGTAACATTTGGTCTTTCTTTTCTTACATAATAGTGTCATCTGAAAATGCTTGTGTATAAATCTGTAGATATAATTTAATTATGATTTAATAGCTATT
>NW_024884523.1:0-36501 GCF_019232065.1 Centrocercus urophasianus
CCCAGAGCCCCGACCCCTTCGCTGCAGTTCCCGGGGTCCCCGCGGTTGGGCAGGAGTTGCCCTCGTGCTGTGCGCGGTCCGGAGTGCCGCAGCAGGAGCCCCTTGACCCCCCCCCGTGGGATCTTCGAGAGCCGCATCCCGCCCACGGGGGTTCCCCAGCGCCCGGCTCCTGCGGACGGGGCTCCCCCTTTCCGGATCACCGATCCCGGCTCGTTTGGATCGGTTTCAGCCGTTCCCAGCCCCGGGCTCAACACCCGAGTTACTTCTAGCAGACCTGGGGGGACGGTTCCCCGTCCGTGCGGTGGTGCCGGTGTGGGGCTGGCGCTGCCGTTGCCCTCCGGCTACTCCGAGCTCTGCTCCCTGCGAGGATCCACCTGCAGTGGGCTTCTCGGGTCGGCTCCGTGCAGGCGCGACCTTGGGGCGTCTTGGTGCAGCTGCACCGAGTTACTGCACCGAGCAGCGAGCAGAGAGAGCTGTGTCCGTGCCTCATGCCAGGCCTGGCAGCCTCCCCCCGTAACTCCAACAGCACCCCGGGATGGCTCTGCCGGGGGCTTAGGACCCCAGCCCTAAAGAGCAGCTTCCACAGGTGGGGAGAAGGACATGGGACATCTGCACCCCGGGGCTGCCTGTGCTGGTGGCGCTGCGCAGGGCTCTCACAGCGGAGCTCTGCTGCCAGGCTGCCCTTTCACGCCACTGTCCCCGATTGTGGGATGCTCACAAGGTTCTTGCATCCTGCCTCCATCGTGCTGCTGCCCCTCAGCGTGCTGGGACCTGTGGAGGGAAAAGCTGAGCAGCTCATGCTCTCAGACGTGGCCTTATCTGCTGCCACCACCCTGGGAACTTGCTAAGCGCTCGGCTCCTGTGAATTTCCTTTTTCTGTTTTTTGTTTCTTTCCTGCTGACGTTTTTCCCCTCCGGAATAAAGGGCTGGATGGGGACCATGGTTACGGGGTGGTGTGGGCAGCCGGCCCTGGGGCCGGTGTGGCACCGTGCAGGGGGACAGCAGAGCCACCCGCCTGCGCCGGCGCCCTCGAATCAAACGCCCCATAGAAAACGTGGCACGTGCCCACATCCGCCCTGGCAGCGCTGGGAAGCGCAGCCCCTGAGCCGGCATCCAGCCTCCGTCGGCCCCGCGCTGCTGGGGAACCTGCTGGCTGCCGGCTCTCCCCTGGGCCCTGCCTGCAGCTCGCCCGGAGCTCTGCAGGATGCGCTGGCTTCAGGCAGCTCGCACTGCCGGTGACCTTGGCGGGGATCTCACCCCCGCCTCCGGCTCAGCCCGAGCCGTGGCCGTTTGTTACAGCCCAGCTGCTGCACAGGAGACGTGCGGTGGCTCAGCCCCTCGGGAACTAATCCCGCTGCGCAGGAGCCCCGTGCGCTGCCGCTGGTGGTGGGGAGACCGGCGAGCCGCGCTGCTTGACCCCGTCCCCATCCCGCGGTTTGGAGCAGCGGGCGGGCGCGGTGCCCCCGGGCGCCTCAGCCTGACGCTGTCCCTCTGGTGTCCCCGTCCCAGATGTGCCTCCTTCAGCCCAAAGCGCAGCGGGTGAGAGCCGAGGGGCCGGTGGCTGCGTGACGGAGCCGCTGCGGCACCGTGTCGGCGTCAGAAGCCCTCCGTCCTGCGCCCCACAGCCATGTGGCTGCTCGTGCAGGGCGTCCTGCTGGCATCCTGCCTGCGCGCCGCCGCCTTCCCCAGGGGCTGCTACCCCTCGGAGGAGGAGGGGCTGAAGACCTTCCGCTGCAGCAACGCGCGGCTGACCGAGGTCCCCAAGGACATCCCCAACGACACCAACAAGCTCTACCTGGACTCCAATCGCATCCCCTTCCTGCCCCGCGACGCCTTCCGGGATCTGCCGCTGCTGCTGGAGCTGGATCTGTCCCACAACGCCATCGCCGCCGTCGAGAGCGGGGCGTTCCGCGGGCTGGCCGACCGCCTGCGCTCTCTGGACCTGTCCTCCAACAGGCTGGTGTCGCTCAGCAAGGACGTCCTCAGCAACATGAAGGCCAAGGTGAACCTCTCCAACAACCCCTGGCTGTGCGACTGCCGGCTGCAGGAGCTGATCCGCGCCGTGGATCTGACGGCCGGCTCCTCCGCCGGCATCGTCTGCGACTCGGCGCTGCAGGAGGAGCACGTGGGCAAAGCCTTCCTGCAGGTGATCGCCGACACGGACTTCTGCAACGTGTACAAAAAGACGACGGACATTGCCATGCTGGTCACCATGTTCGGCTGGTTCGCCATGGTGATCTCCTACCTGGTGTACTACGTGCGCCAGAACCAGGAGGACGCGCGGCGGCACTTGGAGTACCTCAAATCGCTGCCCAGCAAGCAGCGGCACTCGGAGGAGTCGTCCACCATCAGCACTGTGGTGTGAGCGGGGCCGGGGGCGGCGGGACGTCGTCGTGGCATTCCTGGGGACACGGCCGTGGTGGGGAGCGACGGTCGGTTCTCAGTTATTGGTTGCCGGCAATGGGCGCAGAGCGAGCGGGGAGAGCTGAGCCCCCGCCACGCGGCGCCGCTCCGGGCGTCGGGACTCGGTGCGAAACTGTTCGATTTTCTTTGCAGCCTTCCCCGGGGCGTTAACGACGTCGGTGTTTTAAACCCCTCCGGTTTACCCTCTGCTGCCCTGGGGATGTTCCTGGAGCTGCGGGGCAGGGGGGTGCAGCCCTATGGGACGAATGGACGGGGGTGGAGGGACGCTGCGGTGGGGAACGGCGCCAGCTCCCATTTCCTGAGCTGGAGCTGCCGCCTCGTCGCTGCCCTCACCTTGAGATGGGCAGCAGGGTGAAGTGGGGACCTCCCCCTCTGAGTGTTACAGCGAAAATGGATCAGAGCCCCCGGGCTGTGCTCCGTGCTGAGGGCGGTGGGTGCTGATGGGGGTCCGAGGACACACGGGGTCGGTGCTTTGGGGCGCTGCACCCCACTGCAGCTCCGCTCTCTCTCAAGGACTCACGGCTGCGACCGCTCACTGTGACAGCGCTGGGATGGGGCCGAGGCCGCCGCTCCTCCGCCTCCTCCCACTCCCTGCACCGCTGCCAGGAGCCCGGACGTCCCCTCGGCCCCACATGTCCCTTTCTGACACTCTGTATTGGGCTCCTGGGGTCGGCGTCAGGGATGGGGCACGCAGCGTCCACACGGAACCTCGGGGTGAAGGCAGCCCACGCCTGCCCCTCCGGCTCCTGTCTCTGATTTTGTCCTTTTTAAAACCAACTGAAGCTCAACTGCCTTAACTCACTGAGAGCACCAACCAAAGCTGCTCCAACACCTCCGGCAGCGCCCGCCCTGCACATCTGGGGCCGGCGGGGCTCGGGCCCCCTCCATCCCTCCGGTGCCCGGTGCCTACGGATGGGGCTGTGGGGAGCCCGTGCCCTCCACAAGTGCCTACACCCCCAGCACAGCCCCAGCGCACAAACATCCTCGGCCCGGCCCTCTGCCCCCTCCCCGTGGTGGAGCACAGGGGTGGGGGGAACCGAACCGAGCCCCCGGGGCACCATCTCCCGAGGAGTGTTTTGTTTAAGGGACCTTTTATGTTCTTACTTTATACGACAATAAATTGGCTTTTACTTTGGAGACGGTGGTGGTCGCGCCTCACACCAGTGCTGCTCGCGTCGGGGACCCCCAGTGACCCCCCCCCCGGGCCACGAGGAGGAGATGAAGGTGCCCGCATCTCTCTCACGCCTGCAGGGCTCTGCTGCTGCGTGAGGCTCTCAGAAACAGGACACCCAAGCTTGCAGGTAACCCAACCTTGGCATGGAATTAATGAGCCCTGCCGGCTCAGGTCACCGCGCCGTGCCCCGTTCTCGTGGCTGCTGCACAGCTCCCTGCCCACCCGTCCCCGCTGCACCAGAGCAGGGCCACGGTGTGGCGCAGGGCTCAGGGACGAGCTGTCCCCATTCTCCCTGTGAGGTCCCCTGCACTGTGCCGAGGAGGGGCACCGGGAGGTGAGCAATCCCAGACCTAACGCAGAGCGACAGATCCCGCTTGCAGGACCTCAGCCACCCCCTCACCCGGCTGCCCCCAGCCCCGAGCAGATGGCAGCCGCCCCACGAACAGATTGCAGCCCCCCCCTTCCCCCCCGCTCCCGCTGGTGCCCCCCGGGAGGCTGCGTAGCACCGGGCTGCCCGCTGGGGGGGGGTCTCTAGCACCTGCCCTAGCGGTGCTGCCCCCTGCAGCGTCCCCCAGCCCCCGTCCCAATGCTCCCACCTCCTTCCTGCCCTGGCTGCTATTGGGGTGGGGGTAGCGGGGATGGGGACGGGTCCTCCCAGCCCCCTGCAACACTGAGTTTTGGGTGATTTGTTTCTGGCCATGCTGTGGATTTACCAGCCGGGATCGGTGATGGCAGAGGGAGCAGCACGGCTGGAACCCCCACATCTCCATGATGGGCTTCTGAGGCTGTGGCCGCAGTGCAGCCCTTCGTTAGCGGTGCTGCTAATAACCCCAGCTCCTGTCCCAGGGTTGGGGGTGCCGTGTTTGCAGGGGTGCTGTGTGGGATGGTGAAGCAAATCCCTTTGGGTCTGTGCACCACTGCCAGCCCCAGGCCACGTCCTGAGCCTCGCGGCGATTCGATTTAGCAGAGGAAAGGAAGGATGTCTAATTGTTTAATTTCCACAATTATACAAAATATTTATCACTAATTAGAACGGATGGCGGCGGTTACGCAGCGATGAAGGCCGACGCACGCTTTGCCAGCAGCCCACCAGCTCCAGAGGATCATATTTATTTATTTTCAACACAAAAAAAACCCATTTACGGTGGCACCGCTGCCAACAGCGACTCGCGGCGATTCGCTGCCTGCAAAGGAGGCGTTAATCCTGCCGTGCTGCCCTTATGGGGACGGGGCTGAGAGGAAAACGCAGGCAGGCAGCGGGCTGAGAGCACTGCGGGGCCAGGGGGGAGGTCTGGGGAGGTCTGGGGGTGATTTGGGGGAGGATTTGGGCAGAGCTCTGGGGAGAACGCTGGGGGTGAATTGGGGAGATTCCTGGGAGGTTTTGGGGAGATTTGGGTAGAATTTGGGGAAGATTTGGAGCGGATTTGGAGAGGATTATGGGGAGATTTTGGGAGGGAGATTTTAGGGGAAGTTCTGGAGGGGATTTTTGGGGAGGGTTTCAGGAGGATTCTGGAGCCTTTCTGCGGGGACATGGGGAGGTTTTGGTCAGGCTGCCCCAGCTGGTGGCAGTGATGGAGCCTCCGTCATCTTCCTGCAGCTCACATCCATCTGTCTGTTTGCCATCAGGGCTGCCCCATCCTCACCCCAGGCCGGGTTTCAGGAGAGCCTGGGGGGGCTGGCACCCCCTTTGGGAGCTGTTGAGGTTGTGGAAGAGAAAAGGTTCCGTCCTGTAGGTGTGCGCTGTGTTCTGCACTGGTCTGATGGCACAGACTCCTCCAAAGCCAAAAGGTTTGATTCACTTTTCCAGTGTCTTAAGGCTAAACTGCTGCGGGATTTTGTTCCAACCCCACTGCTTTAAAAGGGGTTGGAGGAGAGGGTGGTGAGCACTGAATGGTGCTCAGTGCGCCCCTGCTGCTTCTTCACCTAACAGCTGATGGCTGCGACATTCCTCTGCTGGCAAAGAGGAGTGCAGGGAGCAGAGCCCTTCTGCTGCGTCCCCCCAGGCAGCATTGGGGTCCAGTTGGCTGTGGGAGCAGCCACCCCACGGGCTGTTCAGATGCACATCTTATCCATCAGCACTTCATAAGCGATGATTCCGAAAAGCTCTGAGCACGGTCTGTGCCCACACAGCCTTCTGCTGCCCGGCTGTCAGCACGGATAAGCTGAACAGGGCGGAATCTGGTTGGTTTTTGGATGAATACCCACGGAGGGATTTCTGGGTGCTGCGGGACGCGGCGGTCACCCAGAAGGAGCCGCTCATCTGTGTGGGTTGGCGCAGCGCAGAGCCAGGCTGACGGCACAGAGCTCCGTGCTCTGAGCTGGGGCCGCTGCCCTGCGCGTGGTGGGACCTCAGCTGTGCCACAGCGGGGAGCAGAAGGGGCTGGGGGCAACTCTGTGCCCCCTGGGGAGGTCGAGGGGCAGACGGGAGGGCGGCAGCTCTGATGAACGGCTGCTGGAGCTCCGCGCTGCGTGGGATGGGAGGGAAGGCAGCACTGCTGGGGATGGACTGAAAGCACTGGAGTCGAATCTGTCCTAATGCTGCTTAATGAGCAAAACAATCGATTGCAGATACAGCAGCTCGCCTTCCAAAGCGAGCAGGAGCAAATCTCTGCTGAGCTGAGCTCCCTGGTTATCTCAGTGCTTTGGAAGCTCTTATCTCGACCCGCTGCCGATCCCAGGAGCTCACAGCTGCCGTGCAGTGAGTGGGGCTGTGCCTCCCGTACTTGGATGGAGGAGGAGAGGATGCAGCAGCACCTAGTGGAGAAGGCTCAGGAACCTCCATCCGTCCCTCCCTGGATGTCCACTCTCCCTCCTTCCCTCTGCTGCGCCGCTCCTTCCTGACAGAAAGGCTGAGCCATAAGGGCAGCGTTCTTCATCTCCCACCTGCATTGCAGAGCTCGTTAGGGCCGAACTCATTAAGGCCCATCTCAGAGCCCCTCCCCACGGTTGGCGGATGCACAGTGCTGAAGGCCCCACAGCATCAGCAGTGGTTTCCCAAGGAACCACCCAGCCCTGCGCCGGGCAGAACAAAACCTTCAGGATGTAAAGAAAAGGGGAAAACCAAGAGAAACGCGTTTGTGTTCCTAAACGGCGAGGATTTGGTGCTTCACACCTGAGGAACTTCGCATTCCAGCACACACGACCCCGTCCTGCTCTGCTGCCAGGACCCCTCCGTGCCCCCAGACGCAGCGCGGTGTTTGGGATCAGCCCAGGGAGCAGCAGCAGCTCTGTGACACACAGCGATTGCTTCACCCCGAACAAACACCCCATTTTATGCCTGAATGCAGGGAATGCAGGAGGGCTGCGAGCAGAGGAGCTCGGCCGCTGCTCAAAAACCGCGTGTGGAGTTCCAGGACCAGGAGCTCAGCACGAAGAGGCCGTCAGGAGGCCGACGATGCTTTCACACCTCCTGTTTCTGTGTTCTGTGCCACATTCATGGGCAGGACTTGGCTCCGTACCGCGCAGCGCGGTGCCTCACACACAGCCTGCAGCTGCCAGCGCTGTCCGGGCTGTACGTCCCAGGGCTGCACACCACTGCAAAGAGAGCAGAGCCCATCGAAGCTGAATGGGAACCCGCCTGAATTCTGATGCCACCCATGGGCTGAGCACCCTCTGATGGCAGCAACGTGACCCCATGGGTGCCCCGTTACCGCAGCAGCCGGCACAGCTCCGGTGGGCGACGGCGTTCCTCCCAAATCCTGGGCGGCAGCTGTCGATGGGGGTCACGGAGAAGCTGCCCTCCACGTAATGGATGGCAGGGATGGTCTGAAATTGGTGCTTCAGAGCGTAAGTCTGCTTCCTGAAAAACTCTCCTATTCGCTCTCTTGCCTGAAACACAGAAACATTGGAGAAATTAAGAGAAGTGCCCGCTGGTTTGGGGTTAAAAACATGAGTGAAGACTTCATGGAGGGGGAAATCAGGGCTGGTGGGGGTGTGCTGGGTGGTGTGTGCTGCTGTCAGTGTTAACCAGGCTCCAAAATCAGCTGCTCCACATCGTGTCCCATTTACAGAATCATAGGTCTGGGATTTGGTGTAGAGAACTGAAGTCTGCTGGTATAAATGCTTGTATTCAATTCCTTGTGTTTAGCTGGTTGACATAACATCTTTCTTAATTATTTGTATTTAATGCATCAGTCTGACCTTTTAAAAGCAAATTCCCATCTGGAATTTAATTATCCAAGCCTCCATCAGCTGCCATTGGATTAATGCCATCAGTGCTGGGGCTGCTGGGTGTCCCCACCGCAGGGCAGAGGGCGGGGGTTTGGGGTGCAGGGGGGGATGGCACAGAACCTGCTGAGCTCTGTGGTTCGCGGTGCCCTCGCAGTCCTGAGGAAGGCGGCTGCAGAGATCTTCCCATCCCGGAGCAAAGGGATTCACTGCGTGGGGAGAGAAGCGTGGCCACGGGGGTTCCTTTGGGGATCCCCTGCAGCCGATGCCCTGCCCGCATCTTCGGGTTTGTTCCAGGACAAACACCGACAAACGGAATCCGCGCCGCCTTCTTCGGTGTTTGCTGTGATCCCCCCGCCCTCTCGCCCCCCTCGTTTTCCCTCTCGCGTGTGAAGGACGGGGATTTCTCCTCCTCTCCGTCGCTGCCCAGCAGAGCTTTGGGAAAAGCTCCCCGTTTGCTGGGTGTTGGTTTCGGAAAGGGAGAGCGGCGGTGCTGCCCCATAGCGGGACCGATTTGTGCCGCCGGGATCGGGAGCTGCGATGGGGAGATGAGATGAGATGTGCCGGGGGGTCGGGGGTGGCACCGGGCTGAATTCTCCTGGGGGCTTCGGGGTTTTGGAGCTCCGCTTTGCTCTGCGCGCTCCGAGCGCCGCCGCTGCGTTCTGGCTCCATCTGTGGGCTGGGAAGGGAAAACGCAGCGGCTGCGGAGGGCAGCGGCCTCGTGGGGGCCCGGGGGGTGACGGCGCGGTGCTCGGTGCCTGAAACCATCGCTCCTCCATTACCCTGAAAAGTGATGAAGAGTTCGCTCGGGGAGCCCCGGTGGGGAACCTCGAGGGAATGGCAGCGGTGCGAGAGCTGCTCCACGCGGCTCATCAGCTCGGAGATGAGATCCTCCAGGATCCTCTTCAGCTCCTCCACGAACAGTGTGTTGGCTGCCAGCTCGCATCCCTTCGAAGTGAAACGGACCGAGACCTGGTACACTTGGTTGGCTTCCCTGTATGCTGCCAGAAACAGGAGGTGAGCGGGGCGCAGCCCGGTGCCCCCCTTCCCTTCACATCTGTGGTGTCGTGGGGTGGATGGGGACGAGGTGAGGTTGGGTGCTGTGGTTCTGTGGGGTGGGGACACCCTGAGCAGTGCTGGAGCTGCTCAGGATCACAGGCATACAGTCCTGGTTTGCAGATGCTGTGTAGGTGGGTTGGTTCTCGTGGAGGACGGAGCTTTGCATTTTACTCTTGAAGTTGCCATATATTCCTGGTGGCGGTTATTTAATGTATGAATACATACAGGGATAGGATGTTAGCACTCCACTCACCAAGCTTTGAAATCCACAGGCCTGCCACAAACCCAAAGAACCACAAGGGCTGAGTGCATCAGCTTGCCACCTTACCGTACACCATGAACCTGTAGGTGTTGGTCACAGCTACTTCTTTTTGTGTTGAGGTTTCTATGATTCTGTGGGAAAGCACACACTTGTAGGCTCCAGACATGGACTCCTGGAAGCCCAGCAGCACCAGCTCCCCAGAGCTTGTGAGGTTCGCATATCCTTGCCCTAGGATGGAAGCAGGAGGGCTGAGATGGGTGGGGATGCTTGGCATCCTGTGCTGCGCTCATCCATCGCAGCCAAAGAGGAGGAGGTTTGTGGTGCTGTTCTGCGGCACTCTGGGTTCTTTTAGTCTGAAATGGGCTGAATTGGAGAGCTGGGACTTGGGGCGATGTTTCCCTTCATCCCGAGCATTTCAGAGAGAGAAAGGAAACGTATTTCAAGGCCAGAATTTGGGGGACCAACCCAAGGGCTGTGCGACGCTTCGGCCCCGCTGTACAGAGCGGCATCAGTAGGAAGAAGGAAAATGTGATTTTGGGTGCAGCAGCCTCTACCCAGCCATTTGTGCTCAGCTTTTCCCCTCGCAAGGGGAGGTGTGTGGGTTTCCTGCCCCAGCTTCCCCGATTCCCAGCCCCCCCCCAGGGGCCGTTTCCACACCTGAGCATGGAAACAGCGGCTCAGGCAGTGGGAGAAGAGTGGAAACGCCGTGTGGGCAGCGCTGAGCTCCTCACCTTCTAAATTCCTCCCATCTGGGCCGGTCCACGAGTACCTGGGATCTATTACTTCATCTTGAGAAAGAGTCAAATCCATACACACCAGGGTTGGGCTGTTGGTGAACACCTTAACGTAAACATTTTCTGCAAAGTGAGAGGATGAAGCAAAGTAAGAATGAAGAGAGAATGAGGGATGTTTATATTGAATGAAACCACGAAATACTTTGGGAGCGCACAGAGCTGGAGGCCGATTTTGTTTCTTGTGTTAGGATTGAGGCAGCAGAAAGGAACCATCCCCAGGAGCTGGGAGCTGACCGAGGGCCGAACCCAGAGCAGCATTTGGGGCACTGAGGGTTCATCCCTCATTTAGACATCACTGCTTCCCCTGCAGCACCAGAAGATGCACTCACTGCCCAGCTCAGCCCTTCCCATCGCTGCGTGCCATCAGGGCGGTGTTCTGGAGTGCTTTACTGAATGCTCATGGTACCTCAGTGCCACCCCAGGAGCCTCCTGAGGCCTCGCGCTGTGTTTGTGCAGTCAGGCAGGTTTACCTGCGCGCTGGTCGTTGCCATAGACCACATTCTTCTGAAAAAAGCCAACGGAAAGTTGCTCTTCCTCAGGTGCAGCTCTTGCTGTAGGGAAAAAGGATGAAGAATATTACAGATAGAAATCCAACCGTGCTGCTGTTTGCTCTGTCCTGGCAGGATCCTGCTGCCTGCTCCCCGCCTCCCCAGGGCTCAGTGGGATGGTGGTGACACGATGGCTTCACCAGGTGGGTGCTGAGGCTTCTGTGGGCTCAAGGCAGCCCCTCCAGCACCGTGCTGGGGGATCGCAGATGGACCCTTCCCCACCCCATGGCTGTCAGTGCTGAAGGTCCTTCCCACGAGGTGCCCCCATCCCTCTGCCCCCCCGCATCCCTTGTGCCCCTCTGGGTTGGGGCTGTGCCTTCAGACCCCTCTCTACCTGCTCCCGGAGCGCCCTGTTGTGCCTCCGCCACCACTGCCACGATGGCCACCACCCCCAGCAGGGCTTGTTGGGGGCAGCACGGCCTCCCACCACCCCCTGCCATGCCAACCCCCTTCAACGGCTGCTGCTGCACGAGGCCAACGGACGGGGGGTTCCAATGGGGGGGGGGGGGAGATTCCAATGGATGGGGGGGGTTCCAACGGCCTTTCTTGCCCTCCTCACCGCCACAGGGCTGCCCCACACATGGCCCCAGTGGAGGGGATCCCAACCCCACACAGAGCCCCGCTGGGAGGAGGGATCCTGGCCCCTCCCTTGGCTGCCTTTCCTCCCACAGCCTGTGCTCTTGTAATTTGCTTTGTTTTCCAACAGCAGCGCTATTTCACGAAGGAAAACAGACAACGAGAGCCTGGTTCTCAGTCTTATCTCCTCTAATCTCGGGTGCTCCCAAGAGTGGAGTCCGTTCCATGTGGCCCCGAGTCCAAGGAGCGCTGCGCCTGGGGTGTCACGACGCCAGGAGATCGGCGGTGGCTGATGTGACGTGTCTGCAGCATCGGGGCCACTGACACCCAAAGGAAACCACGTGGGAAGGTTGCTCGTGTGCGTGGGCACCGCTGCGTGCGGCTGCCGCAGGGGTGGTGGATCCCAGAGCAGAAATGGTGCTTTTAAGTCTTATTGTTTTCCTTTAATCCCGTGACGAATTTGCGCTCGGAGACGTGAGCTGGAGGTTCGCCAGCTCCGGGTGGGATGAATGGCTGGGATCCATGGGATCCTGTGGGGGGGATCCTTGGCTTTGCCCATGGGAGTGCACCCGGAGGAGCGCTGCCCCCCGACTCGTGGAATCATTTGAGTTGCAGGAACCCCACCAAAGGCTGTCTGGCCCCGCTCTGCACTGAATGGGGACCCCCCCAGCTCCATCAGGAGCCCAGAACCCATCCCCTGACCCCGGGTGTCTGCAGGGATGGGGTGCTGCCACCTCGCTGACAAACTGTGCCAGCCCTCACCGTTCTTACTGTAATCTTTTTCCTTTAAATCTCCTCTCTTTCAGTTAGAAGCCATTTCCCCTTGTCCTGTCACAGCAGGCTTTCCCAAAGAGTCTGTCCCCTTCTTCCTACCATTACTGAAAGGCCACTGTAGGCATCAGGGAGCCTCCTCCCCCCTACATTAAACACCTTCAGCTCTCCCAGCCCGTCCCATGGAGGGTTGTTCCACCCCTAGGATCGCCGTTGTGCTCCTCCAACAGCTCCAACGAGCACCCCAACCTCGGCTCACCTCTGCCCTTGCCCCATGCCCGGCAGCTAACCGCAGCGCCCGGTGCCGGCGGGGTCACAGCCCTCCTCCCCCTCTCCGTTCCGCCGCTCTCCGTTCCGTTCCCCTCCCTCCGGATGCGGAGGAACGCGGGGCCGCGGAGCGGAGCGCTCGGATCGCGCAGGTGAGGAGCGGCAGCGCGGCGCCGACCCCGCGGCGTTGGAGCTCCGGTGCCGCTCAGGGCTGCGGGGGAACCGAACCGCGAGACGGGCTGAGGCGGCTGCGGGGGGTCGCCTTCATTTCTCCCCATCCCATTTCAGCAGCGTCCCGATGCGGTTGGGCTCAGCGCCCTCCGCGTGAGCCTTCAAAGTGTGCGCTAAGGAACGAGCGGGCGGCTGCTTGCTTTCCTCTTGCAAAGCCTCCCTGCAGCTTTCGGGAGCAGCGAAAGCCCGAAGTGTGCGGTAGTGCGGGGCTGCAGCCCTTTCCTTCCTTGAGGAAGGAAAACAGATCGTTCTGGCTTTTCTTTTAACAAGCCTGGAAGACGGCTCCACAAAGTGCCCCCATCAGAGCCGGGATCGCCCCATGCTGCCCCAAGACCTTGGTGAGAGGCTGCAGTCTGAGTCCTGCTGGGACCCCTCAGCCCGGATTCCTCTGCGTGCTGATAACTCGAGGGTTTGGTTATTTTGAATTAGGAGCAGTTTTCTATTGGAAAGCATCCGTGTCCTTTGGGTTCTGAAACGCGATTTTGCGTTGCAGCAATATCTCGCACACAATCTGACTTAGCTGGGACTGCCTGAGGGCTGCCGCCGTATCTCAGCAGCAGTTCTGCTCTCCGTGGCTTCGTTTCCTCCCTCTGGTAGCTGCAGTTGCTGAAGAAGTCGCTTCGCCTTCCTGTTTTGGCGCGTTCAGGAGTTAACGTGGAAACGGCGCTTCGGGTCTGGGGCTGTAGGTGGGGTGGAGGATCAGCCCGGCTGAGGTCGCATTCAGGGATGGAAGCGGTGTAGAAGGCAGCGTTAAACGGCTTCACCTCCGGGTGCGAGAAGTGCCGCACTGCTCTGTTTCCATGGGTTCCGAGGGCTGCTGAGGTCAGTGGGAAATCGGCGAGGAGCACGAGGGGCTGCGCTGCTTTGCTCTGCCGTGGCTGTGGGAGCCTTCCTGCGGGCAGGGGCCGGGCCGGGCTGCTTTCTCTTGGCGTGTTGGGCCTTTTGGGAGAGGCCGAGAGGAGGAAGGGGGCAGTTGTGCTCCGCGCTGCGCTCAGAGGGCCGGCGGCAAGGGATGTAAAAGGACATCTGCTCTGCAGCGCTGTCGGGTCGAGAAGTGAGAAGGCAATGGTGTGGCTCGGGAAGCACAGAGGTAAGGCCATCGCAGCTCCAGCCCTACCCAATCCCGTGGCCCAAAGTGCTTTTTTCAGCTACAATCCAGGCAGACCCTTCCGTTGCTTCTAAGAACGGGCCGGGCTGCAGGATGGGGCACTGACGTGGCTGCGCACCGCGGTGCCTCGCCGCTCCTCTCACGACCCATTTGAATATTCGTGCTCGTTTCGCCTCCTGGCGCGGCACACGGGAGGACCGAGGAGGGCTGTCGGGGGCACAGCATCGTTACTTCTGCTTCGTAACAGAGCTCCGTGCTCGGCTGCAGCCACGGCACCCGGTGTCCTCCCTGTGCCCGCTGCCCAGCCGGTGGCTCTCGGACCCCTCGCTGCCAGGACAGAAGCGCTCTGTGAGTTCCCACCTCGTGTTTTTTTGGAATGCTGGGGAGTTTTTGTGCGGGGTTGGGGATTGGGGCGCTCGCGTTCAGCGCCGTGAAGGGTTGGGGTTGGAGTATCTGAGCTGGGGAAGAGATCTGAGATGGAACGTTGACAACCGGGGGTTTCATACGGAGATGCTGCTAAGCCTACAGGGAGCTTCTTCAGGTGAATGCGCGGCGGGGGAGGAGGGGTGGATGGACGCTGAGCCTGGAAGCGACGCAAGGACCGGGCTGCTTCTGCACAGAGAGGAGATGCTGAGGGCCGTGCTGCCCGGCAGTTGCCCGTGGGCTGGGATCTGTGATGGTTTCACGTCAACCGGTGCACAGAGAAAGTCTCCGTGCTGCTGAGATGCAGCCGCTGCCGTAGGGCTGGCTGTGCCCTGCTGGTCGTTAAGGCAGAGCCGTCCAGACAAAGCGGCACAGAATAGCGGCGATTTGAGCCTCTTGCCGAAGCATTGCTTGTTTTCAGAGCTGTGAGGATTCGTTTAATGGAGTGTCCACGTTATTTGGGTGTAAGGTCAGAACGCACAGCAGGGAGAGCTTTTTCTGCGTGCTCTGCATTGGCTGACGTTTCCGTGTCGCTGCTCTGGGTCGTTGGGCCCATTTGCCTCTCTGCACTTCACACTTCCTGCTACGGTAAAATGAAACAAAGGCAAATTAGCAGCTTTAAATATGAGGCAATTGGGTATTTCTGATGCAGATGGAGTGAATATTTGAACTTCTTGTTATCCAGCCCTGTGACTTCTCTCACGACAGAAGTTAAGGCAGAATTTATGTCTCAAGGAAGAGAGGCTCCATGAGAAGCTCGTCCTCGTGCAAGGACAGGAGGTCTGGTTTAATTACAGGAGATGTTTCATAGCTGGCAATGCTTCACAACTTGTCCACAGCCCCAGGAGTGCAGGCTGCTGATGGTTTGGGTGACTGCAACGCCTGCCCTCACCGCCTCTCCTTTTCTCCCTGCTCTTTGCTGAGAGCTCATTAAGGGCAATGGGAACGGAGTGCAGCACAGAATCATAGACCAGAACCACTCAGAACCACCACGATCACCAAATCCAACCCAACCCCTCCCCACACCACATCCCCCAGCACGGCTCTGAGACCCACTGCTGAGAAATGGGTGCAGAGTGCCCATTTTAGGGCTGCGACGGAGCCAAACGTTGAAGGGCTGTGCTGGGTGCATCTCCTTTTGCTTTCCTTGTTGGTGCATCTCCTTTTGCTTTCCTTGCTGGGCTCATCCAGCCGTGCAGCTCTGGGCAGCCCTGTCTGAATACTCCATTTCTCCACACAGAGTGAACAGAGCTTTGTGCATCGACGTGGTGGAGACCATGGAAATGTTCCATGCGTGGTGGTGGCACAGATAGATAATAATGGGCTGCAGTTGACACCTCCTGGCTGAGCTGCTACCTGACCACCAGGAAAGGGCTTTGTCCCTCCTGGTGCTGCTCCTGGGTTATGTGCAAAGCGGAGAAAAGACGCTCAGGTCTGTAGAAAAAAAAGAGGAAAAAGAGAGAGGAAAGGAAGGAGGAAGGAAGCAGATGGCTGTGACACCGTGAAGCCTGGAAGCCAGCCTGCAGCTGCAGGGCTCTGTGGGTTCCAGCATCCCTTGGGATCCCCATCACAGCTCCCAGAGGGGAACTGGGCTCGTGTCGGTGCCAACAGCTCTCACAAGGGCTGCAGGTCTGTCCTGGGCTGTGGAAGAGGGGCTGTGGCTCTTCCTGCTGCTTTCTGCTCCATCCGTGTCAGCGCTCGCGGGGCGCAGAGGGGAGAGCAGTGGAGAGGGCGAGCCGGTGCTGAGCTGCAGGTTGCACTGAGAGCGAGAAATGCAGAACCTCTCGTTTGGGGCATATGTAAAAGCCTGTATGCTGACACGTGATGATCATTAGGTAATTATTTGAGTTTTGCTTTTTCAGTTTGGCTTCCAGCGAAGAAGACGGAGCTCTCAGATTAACAGCCGCACTGTGAGCAGCTTTGCAAATCTGGAGCAGCTCAGAGCTGTTTTCTGTGTCTTTTGCAGATTCACAGAGCAGCATGGATCTCAGCAACCCCCAGGAGCAGCCCAAGGCCGCAGGTACAGCCCCAGCATCCTCCCTTTTGTAGGGAGGGGGTTGTGAGGACGAGGGCATCGCTGCTCTTGCTGTCTGTTAACGTTCACAGCATGTTGGGATGATTTGATTTAGTAAAGATTTGGTGCCTGCTTGTGTCTGGGAATCTGTGTGCAACTTCTGGGCGGCAGATTGGCTCCATGGAATTGCAGTGGGTGCAGCAATAAGAGAGCAGTGCTGGGGGTTGGAGCTCGGAAACAGTGCGGCAGAAACAGTCATTTCTTTTCCCAATTTGCTTTGCTTTTTCCAGAGGGACAGGAGGTTCTGGAGGAGTGCGACCTGAGCAAAGGGCAGGAGGTGAAGGGCACGGATAATGCAGAGGAGCTGAAGGAGCACAGTCAGTCCAATGGAGAAGCAGGAGGTACAGTGGGGGTGGCACACAGTGGGGGGTGTCCCTTGGCTTTCTGTGCGTCGTGGGAGCAGTGAGGAAGGATGTGTTGGGTGTAATGGAAAACAAACAGCTCCTGCTGGCTCCTGGATGGAGAAATTGTTGTGCCTTCGTCCTGCATGCACGCAGGGTGAGGAACCTTGAGTTTCTCCCTTGAACCAGAAGCTCATGGCCTGAACCAGCAGCACTGCCAACATTCCTGCCTGGAATGGATGCTCTGTGCTGCTGGGGGCAGCCCTGAGAGGCAGCAGGGGCTGGGGGTGCAGGCAGCACAGCAGTGCTGTGGCTGTGGCTGGTAGTTCTGACACAAAGTTTTTGCGTCACGTGAATCAGTGATTGCTGCAGGGCTCCTGGTTTGGGATGTTCAATGGGAGCCCCATCCCTGGAGGTGTTCCAGGCTCTGTCAGTTCCTTGTCTGTCTGATCTAGAGGTTGGCGGCCCTTCCCATGGCAGGGGATGGAAGCAGGTGGTCTCGAGGTCCCTTCTGACCCAAACCATTCTATGGTTCTGTGATTCAATGACTTCGTGTTGGGCCGCAACAAAATGTTTGGGTTTCCAACTTCTCTGTTATTGAAGCTGTGGGTACTGCAGCGTCTGGGCCGGTGGGTTCTGCTCCACTGACCCTAAAAGGGGACATTTCATGTTTTTAACTATTGAACGTGGAAAGCTTGGGCCTTTCCTACACCCAGAGCCATCTGATGTTGCCTTCGGATCCCACAGCTCACGAAGCACTGCCAACCATTTGTGCACCCCACCACTGTTTCATAGAAGCACAGAATCTTAGCATCACTGAGGCTGGAAAAGTCCTCCATCATCATCCAACTGCCCTCCTCCCACCAGAACCTCCCCTCTACGCCGTGTCCCATAGCACAACATCTCCAGGTTGTGAGGTGTGTGAACACCTCCAGCTGCCGTGACTCCCTGGGCACCCATTGCAGCATCTGACCTCTCTTTCGGAGAAGTTTTCTCCTCATATCCAACCGCAGCTCTGCTTTCCCCTCCTCCACGCTCACCCCGAGCAGAGGCAGGGTTGCTTCAAACCTTTCTGGTGCCGCTGAGCACGCGGGCTGTGTTTGTTCTGCACCGCAGCTGCTGGAGGTGGGATGCCGAGCGGCCGACACAGCGCAGCCCTGCGGAAAGGCTCCAGCAGCTGCAGGCAGGAGGTTGCAGTGATGGGGCAATTGGCAGCGCGGTGGAAAACGTGCACGTAAGAATTCAAAAAAGGAAGAAAAAAAACACAACCAACAACAACAACAACAAAAAAAAAAGCAATTAAAAAAAGCCCTTCTTTTGCCTCCAGGGGATGGAAGCTGCGCTGCGGTGCACACGTGTGCGCCTGCTGCAGCCCCGCGAGCAGCGCTCGCTTCCTGTGTCTGCTCAGAGGGTGCTGGGGAGAAGTGGGGGAGCGCTCCGTGCCCCTCATTCCTCCGTGCACCCCGGAGCTGAAGAGCCCTGCAGTTTAAAAATCGGGTGGAAAGAAAAGGCGTCGCTTCTTGGGGGACCAAATCCAAGGGTCCCCCAGGGACCCAAACCCAAGGATTCGGTTGCTTTGTGCCTCGATTCCCCTCATCCTGAGGGGCTGAAACTTTTGGGGCGTACGGACGTCAGCTCCCTTCCGTGCTTCCAAAACCAAACCTGGTGGTGGCTGCGGGGCTGATGAGGGACGCGGGGGAACTGCACCGAGCTCCCACCGAGCCCTGAGCGCACGCACTTATCAGCCCGGGGAGGAAGCGCCGCGTTTTTATCAGCGCGTTCCATCTCCGAGCGCTGCGCCCGGGGTTTATCTCGCGGCATCAGCGCTGCTGTGCAGCCCTGCGGGGCTCTGCGCGGGGGCACGGAGCGGGGAGGCACCGCTGTCAGCCCTGCGCCGGGTGGGAATGATGCGGGGAGCAGAAGGCATCGGCTGCCCGTGGGACTGGGGCGGGTGCGGGGCAGAGCAGTGCGTTCGCTCCTCCTGCCGTGTTCCCCCCTCGATGGCGGTGGTGCGCGGTCGGTTGATGCTTTCGGTGCTGGGATGGGCTGTGCGCTCTTTTCCCCGTCTCCTTGAAGAGAATTTCTCTTCGGTGCGTGTTTCAGATCCGTCCCCTGCTGTTCGTAAAGATCCAGCACGGTCTGAGGAGCCATGGGGCCGCCCTGCTCACTCCCTGCACTGGGGGCAGGGACACCCGCAGCTCTGTCAGAGCGCCCCTTCATTTTGGGCTTCTCGAAATTAAGGGGGGGGAGAAATATTTGCTGTTGGCATTGAGTTGAAATCTGCTCTGAGGTGGATGAGCTGCAGTCCCATCCACCGCCCTGTGCAGAGCAGAGGGACCCAGGAACTGGAATTGTTTGCGGGGAGACAACGCACTGGAGGGGCTGTGGGGGCTCTGTGGGGTCGGAGCACGGCGTGCTCCCGCTGAGGGGGAACACTTCTCCTTTATCAGCAGTTCCATCCGTCTCATGTCAGCGTGTCTCAGGAGGAAAGTCCTGTGGAAATGCTGTTATGGGTTGGCAGAAAGTTGGTGTTAGATGGGAAATATCGGTTAGGAAATTGGAGACATAGGTTGGAACGCAGACTCCTCATTAAACCCCCCCTCTGTGTCTGAACAAAGAGCTTTAAAGGGCTGCGATTGAGTTCGGGTTCAACCCAGATCACCTCTGAGATAACAGGCATTGTTCTGCTTCTAAAATATGTGTTATTCTTGTAATAATCACACAACAACAAGATATTGTGCTTTGGCAACAAAAGGACGTGGCTGTAGCTCCTCCAAACGCTCAGAAAGCGACGAGCAGCGTCCCTCCCCCCCTTCATTTTGCAGCCCCCCTCCTCGCATCCCTCTACAAGCAGTGGGACACGGTGTGACTCTGGGGACTCCAAAAGGTCCAGGAAGGGACCCCCTGCCCGGCCACGTGTCTGTGCAGCTGTTTTGGGGATGAGCCGTAGGTTAATTAATCCCTGGTAGAACCGCGTCCCCTTGATACGCACAGCGGCAGCGTCCTGCGCCCCGCGCCCTGCTCCGAATCCCATCCGCAGCTGTCAGCACCCAGCAAACTATTTATCTGCTTCCACGATTCGTTTAATTGGATACTTAGGAAGCGGCAGCCGAGAAGCGCTTTTCCCTTTTTCCTCTTTTATTTCTTTTCCCTATAATCTGAGGGAACATCTGCACCGCGAGGCGCTC
Organism: Centrocercus urophasianus; assembly: GCF_019232065.1. NCBI lineage: Eukaryota > Metazoa > Chordata > Aves > Galliformes > Phasianidae > Centrocercus > Centrocercus urophasianus. The sequence goes on from NW_024884523.1 coordinate 19,408, forward strand.
ATTATCTCCCGATCGGCGCAGCAAATCAGCGGCACCGTTAAAGTGCCACATCGCCGTGATTGAGTTCCTTTGTTCCCCCGTGGACTTTTTGCACGTGTGGAGGTGTCACAGCGGTGGTGTCACAGCGGAGGTGTCACCCCCAGTGCTGCTCCTTTGGTGGCTCCTGTTGCTCCGCCTCGTGCTTCTTGCTGTGCCGAGGCCAAACTTTGCTCCACAAACCCCGCACGTCTTTTTTTTCTCTATCTGATGCTGCGTTAAGTCTGATAACAGCGGGTGTGTGTGCATGGGGGGGTTGTTCCGAGCCTTCCCTTCTGGTGCTGCCCTGCTTTGTCCTTGTCCCCGCCGCTGGTGCTGCTGGCTGCTGGATGGGACGCACACGGAGCTGCTCACAGTGACTCACTCTGCAGCCGCCACCGCTGCTTCGCGTTGGATTTTTTCCAGCACCCATTGTTTTTACAGCGTTTCAGGTGAAACAAAAATATTGCTCTGGAGCCCGTCTTTCATCTCACAGCCACCTCCCCAGGAAGCGAAACCCCACGCTCAGCCCTCCTGCTTTTGCTTTGCTGCGTGCCGCTGCTCTCTGCCCCGCGCTGCCCTGAGCTGAGCGTCGTTCTGGCTGCAGCTCTCCTGCGATAACAACCCAGCTTTGTTATTGCTGGGGGCAGCTGTTGTTTTCCCTCGGTTCCTTGCCCCTTTCTGCTTGCTGTTGCCTTCCTCTTGCTTAAGAGGGACCAGCCTAGAAACTCCTGATCCCATCGCGATGCGGTGTGGGTGGGATGTCGCACCCTTCTGATCTCGCAGCATTTGCTGTGCCTCTGTTGGTGCATGGAGACAACGTTGGGGCTGGGGAAGGGCTGAGGCTCTTTCAGACCCCCCCCAGCCCTGTGGTTCGGTCTGGGCTGACCGCACTCCTCCTCATCTTGTGTTGGAGCTTTCCTCTTCATCTCTGCCCTCTCCCAGGTCGGGGTCTGTCTGACTGCAGATGAGGGTGGAAAAATTCCAATGCTTGTAATGTTTCTGATTTTGATCAAAGCCTCTTCCTCAGTGCTGCTGCTCTGTGCTCTCAGCCCCAGGAGGGGGACAGTTTCAACTGAGGTTCTTCAGGCACCCCCATGGGACGGAAGCGTGGTGTTGGGGTAGCCCTGCAGATGGGCTGAGCCGTGCTCCATAAGGCAGTAAAGCGTGGCTCAAATGCATCCATGTGCTCCATAAAGGAGTAATGCATGGATTGGGTGCAACTCTCTGCTCCACATGGCAGTATTGCACGGCAAGCAGTCGGTGTGCAATGTGGGAAATGCAGAGGTGGAAGCGTGGGATGCTCCTTTGGGCACCCAGCAGTGCTCAGCCCTTGTGCTGAGCTTCAAGGATGCTGCCATGGCTCTGGGAGGGTGAGAAGCTGTGAGCTGCTGTGAGAAACGGTAGGAAACGGCAGAGAGCTCCTCTCACGTGAAGCTTGCAGCTCGTCCCTCCCCTGGAAGCCATTGCTTTCAGTGCAGGCGGAAGGTGAGACGTTGAGTAGAAAGTGGGAATTGAAATTGTGTCAGAAAGTGGCACCGAGGTGCAGCTGCTGTGCCTCCCTGCTGCAGCTCTGATGGCTTTGGAACCGCCGCCTTCGAGGGGGAAATGCAGCTTTTTGGTTTCGGGAACGAGGTTCTGTGGAGGGGTTCTGATGATGGCTGTTGCTGCTCGGTGGATGGAGATGCGTGCAGGAACTGACTGCCAAAGTCCTGAGAGCAGAACCACCCCCCCAGGGCAGAGACGGTTTGGGGAGCAGGGCTGGTCCTGAAGGAGGGGTGATGAGAAGTGACGTGGGTGGACCTGCGTGGAACCTTCCAGCAAACCCCTGTGAGCTGTGTGGGCCGTTGGGAGAGGAGCAGCCCCAGGGCTGGGCTTCCCTGTGATGGAGAAGGGCAGTGGATGCCATCATCCCGGGGAAGGATGACACTGAATGATGACAGTGGATCCGAGGCATCTCCCCGAATTCTCCTCTCTGCTCGAATTCCTGCACGAGGTAACACAGCTCTCAGCCCATCTGTTCCCTCCATCTTTGTCCCAACCGCCTGAGCACGGCACCAACACCAAGGCTGGAGGAGGGGCTGTCCCCAAAATACAGCTGAAAACATTGATTTCATGGAAGCATTCGTTGCCAGGTTTTTATGTCTTTTATGTCACCGCCTCATTTTCGCTGCCGCTGCTGTTTGTTCTCAGCATTTGATGTGGTTTATTACTCAGAACCGGAGCTAATGCACTCGGCAGCCCAAGTTCTGCACTTGGAGAAGGGATCAGTGATTCAGCCCCACGCTGACTGCCCAGCCCTGCGCTCAGCAGAGCAGCAGGCAGCCGTGAGAGCGATGCTTTCCAACAGGGCTCAATAGATTTCATCTGCTGATGCTTCCCTTCACCCAACTTGAGACAGAACTCAAGGCTCAGCCGCAACCCGTGCAGAACAGTGGGTGTTAAACTGGACAAAAGCTGCCCCATCAGTTGGGAAGGATTGTAGTGCGAGCTGTGATGCTGCGGTGGGGAGGGAGAGGAAATTTGGGCATCATCAGCAGTTTGTATTGCGAGACCCATCGCTCATCCTGGAGCTCTGCGAGCAAACTCAGCTGTGTGTTCTGCATGGAGCTTCTAAGAGTCTTCTCAAAATCTTGGAGGTGTTTGGATTAACACTGCAGTGGCAACTGAAGATTAGAACGAATTGCCTAGGATTAATTGCTTAGAATTAATTGCTTAGAATCAGTTGATTAGAATTAATTGGTCAGAGTGTTTACCCTGAGATCACTGGAGGTCTCAGCAGAGCAGATGCAGTTTTTGGCCATGCTGGAAGCACCGCAGGACACTTCCAACGCCGTTCTCTATTCCCAGCTCACAGAAACGCCCCGTGGCGTCGATTCCTGTGGGTCATTCTGGGCTGTGGGTCATCCTGCAGAGCAGCACCTGCGAGTGCACGCGTGGGGTTTGCGCTGCGTGATTCTTTTATCGTCTGCAGAAGGAAATAATCCACCGCAGGTAACAGCAGGGCTTATCTCGCTGGGGGCACACGGGGGTTTGTCTGACTGCGTTTCTTTATCTCGGTGAGGTTAAGCAAAACTCTTGGGGAGATGGCTGATACAAGTTTATGTAATTTTTGGTGAGTATTTTATCTCAGATGATCGTTTTTTCCCCCACTTTCGCGCTCTGTTTTGCCTGCAGATGATGTTAAAGTGAAAAGCGAATACGGTGACAGAGAGGAGAGTGCTTTAAATGCTGAGCGCATGGAAAACCCGGAAGAATCCGAAATACCTTACAGCTACCCCAGAGAATACAGCGAATACGAAGGCATTAAGCTGGAAAGGCACCTGGGCTCCTATGACAACGCCAGGCCAGCGAGTGGCAAGATGACCTGCGATATCTGTGGCTTAGCCTGCATCAGCCTCAATGTCTTGATGGTTCATAAACGTAGCCACACCGGTAAATACCCCACCTTCTTCTTCAGTACTGAAAGGATAACAGTCTGGGATGAGAGAGGATGCCGAGGTTGGGCTTCCCTGCTTCCATCCCACAGGGGTCTCTGGCAAACCGCTCACGTTTCTGTGCCTCACTTTACCCACTCTGCCCTATTGGGACTCCATGTCACAGCAGCGCGTTGGTGAGGCGTGTTAAGGATTTTGGATGAAAGGCACTGTGTCATTTCAGTATTTCAGCCCCAACACACGGGTCAGATGGTTTCTGTGCTGCCGTTTCCAGTCTGTGTGCTGTGTTTTTGTGCCGCCCTTGCGCAACAAACCAATGAGCATCTTTGGTTTTGAGCTGGGAGATAGGGCTTTTTTTTTCTTTCTAAAAGTTGCTAGCTTGTTGGAATCAGCCTCCTCCAGACCACTCCTTTCCATGGAAAACCTGTGCAGTGGTTTCCATATGTGTGTTATGAGAAGCTCTGACACCAGAGCTGCACCCAACTCCCACTGAAGCCAACGGAAGGGCTGTGTGTTTCTGTATACAGAAATTGATCTCATTCTTTCCCCTTCCAAAAAGGAAAGGGTGTGAGGATGGCGTGATACCCACATAACCATTAAATGTCCTTTTTTGTATGTCATTTTAAGGTGAGCGGCCATTCCAGTGTAATCAGTGCGGAGCTTCCTTTACTCAGAAGGGTAACCTCCTCCGCCACATTAAGCTACATACAGGGGAAAAACCTTTTAAATGTCATCTTTGCAGTTATGCCTGCCAGAGGAGGGATGCGCTAACGGGTCACTTAAGGACACATTCTGGTAAGTGACTTCAAAGGCACTCGGTGTGTTTCAGATGTGTGTCACCGGGACACGACGTGCAGAAAACAGTCAGCAAAGTCTGCGCAACTGAATGGGTTCTGAGGAGCTGGCAGAGAGCAGCGAGGGCTCTGTGCCGTGTCAGTGGGACCCAATGGGACCCAGCGGAACTGTGTGGGACCCAACGGGTCTCAACGGGACCCAACAGAATGCAGTGAGACTCAGTGGGGCTTGGAGAGACCCAACGGAACCCAACGAAACATGGTGGGACTTGATGGAACCCAATGAGATCCAACGGGACCCAGTAAGACCCAAGGGGGCTTTGTGGGACCCACGAGATCCAAGGGAGCTTGGTGGGACCCAATGGAACCCAATGAGACCCCGGAGGACTTGGTAGGTCTTGGTGGAACCCAATGAGACTCAGTGGGACCCAATGGAACCCAATGAGACTCAGTGGGACCCAATGGAACCCGGTGGGGCCATCCTGGGACTTGACTGTGCCCTGGATTTGCTCAGACACCTGTAGGAGCAGAACCAAAGGCAGCGTTGGTGCTGGCAGCACCTTGCTGTGATAGTGCCTTTCATCTGAACTTCTTAACCTGCTCCACAAATGCGATCCCTCGAGTTTGGTGTAGGGCGTTGTGTCCATTGCACAGGTGGGAGAAACGGAGGCACAGAGCTGAGGTGATGTGAGTAACAAGCCGGGTAGAAATGGATGAATTCCTCCAATTCTTTAAGATCAGACCGTGCTGCTCTTTGATTTCCTGTCTTATAAGGGGGCCCAGAAAGAAAGCAGATGTTCTAAATGATAGATATTATCTCTGCACAGTGCTGCACAGAAAAAAAAAAATGCAAACCTCGCAAAGAACCCAAGCTAAAATTGAGATTTACCTGATGTGAGTGAATGAGATGGGTCTGGCCAAGGGCAGGAGCAGTTGTTGTGATCGAAGCCCCACAGCACATCGTGCTCCCAACACAACTGGTGCTTACCGAGGCCAGAGTTTGAGGGCTGGCTAATTAAACAGCATAAAGAAAGCGACCTAGGAACACAATGTGCTTCCTGATAAGGTTGTTTGGAGATGAGCTGAACCCACAGATGGTTTTGTTTTGGTCTCGTTTTCATCACTTTCATGAAATCCTTTGAGTACCCAGTGCTGACGGAGCAATGCCGGGCAGGTGGGACACGGCAGCACGGTGCCATCATGGGGAAGTGATGCTGAGGGGAGCCACCAGCTCAGATCAGCCTTTAGGGAGCTTAGGGATGAGGAAGGCTTTGCAGGAGCCCTAATATGACCCCAGTAACCCCAATTTTAAGGCAGTTTCCATGCTCGTAATCCCAACAGACGTGTAAAGCATTTCTCCATGTGCCGAACATTAGGCTGCCAGCAGTACGCCTGAGTGCCAGGGCGGGCGGGTGATCCTGCAGCTGTTCAACTCTCCCTTCCATTTCACAGTGGAGAAGCCCTACAAGTGTGAGTTCTGTGGCCGGAGCTACAAGCAGAGGAGCTCCCTGGAGGAGCACAAGGAGCGGTGCCGCACGTACCTGCAGGGCAGCGGCGGCTGTGAGCCAGGTGAGTGCCTCGCATGGCAGGGCTCGTTTCTCTCTGTTTTGCACATCATTCTGGTACATTTCTGTTTAGAAACAGGGCTTCTGGTGAGCTGTTAGCTCAGGCTTTGCTCCAATGGCTTCCAGTGGGGCTGCAGTGTCTCACAGAGGGTCTGGCTCAACGCACTCCTGGGCAGCCAGCAGCAGAACGCTTTCCTTGGCATCGCTTTTTTATCTCACAGTGGCTCTGAATACAACTAAAACACCTTCCAGGCAGCATCTCTGTAGGTGACACATTTAGAGAGACAGCCGTGTTAACGAATTGTCTCACAATAACCCAAAAGCTGTGCCCAGCGATGCTGCTGTGCAGCAGAGCTCACGGAACCCAAAGAACCCTCAGCAATCTGGTGGTAACTGCGTGCAATGAGGATCCTCACCCTGTGCAGGGGGGGTCTGTGTGTCTGCACTGAGACACCACCCTGAAGAAGCAGTGGTTGAAGGGTGCTCGTGGAGCTCCTTCTTTCCAGCAAGCAGTCGTTGCTTTACAGCAGCACTAAAAGGCGCTGGCTGTGTGAGCGTCAGCAAGTTTTGGTTTTCATGAGAACTTGTGCACGTTGTGACTGTGGTTTTGTGTTACAGTACACACTGTCACGATGGCAATCGCCCCGAGGTGTCCACCGCGGGAAAATGGAAAACATGATACCACCCTCCATCTCTGCTTTTACACCATTCTCGTGGCTCACATTCATTTCAGAATAGCGACACGTCACGCATCCACAGCCTGCAGCGCAGCGACCTCAAAGGGGTCGCAGAGGAAACGTGAGTTTCCAGCGCACGGCGTGGCTGTGCTCTCTCAGCCCTCCTGAAAACGCATGGCAGTGCTTCTCGTGGAGCAGTGAGTGATGAAAAACAGGAACTCCTGTCTTGCTGAGGTGTTTTCTTTGCACTCAGTTTTCTGCTGTCGGCGTCGCGGAGCAGAGGGGGACCCCGGCGGGTTGGTTGATGCTGCTGGTTGATTTTTTCCCTCCCAGAGAGGAGCGCTTTGTGCTCATTTTTAGCATAGCTTTCAGGCTTCTGACCCTTTTCCCATGGCTCCCTTTGCTTTGAGTTTCGGTCCCTTTTCCTGCGGTCCCTTCCACACGGAGCCAGCTCTGTGTGCCTCTGCCCGTTTATCCGGAGCACCACAAGGCTCCAGCAATGCCATTCCCATCCTGCTTGCTTTTTAACATGAGGTTTGCACGTTCCTGGCCCAGCAGCAGCATGGAAACACCTCTGAAGAGCAGCTTCATGCAGCAGCGTTGCTCAGGCCCTGATAACGATCTCTGGTCGCGTTGTTCTCATTGCACAATAACCCGCCTCGGCTCCACTCTCCATTATTTAGTGACCACACTGAGAAGTGGCAGGAAGCAATGCCTCTAATTCGAGCTCGTCTTTGTGCTTGAGGGTTTTGAATACAATGCCCACACGTTCTAAAAATGACACTCTCATTTATGGGGCGAGAGAAACCACGCTATGGAAACAGCGAGGTATGGGAGAGGTGCTGCTGTCCGTGCTCTGCACAGCGACCGGAGCTGGCGGGGAGATGTGTTTGCAGAGGGTTCTTGCAGCATCTGCAGAGATACTTCAGTTTTCTGGCTGCGCTGTTGGACCCCTCGGCTTGTAGGGTGTCCCTATTCCATGGGCTGAAACAGGCTGAGTGCTGGCTTTGGGGCTTCAGGGGCTTTGGGGTTTCTTTATGAGTGTTCAGCTCTCAGTGTAACTGTGAGCAAAGCACTCGGTCCTTTCTGCCAGTCAAACCTGAAGTTTACGTTTAAGATACATGTTATAATTAGATAATGAGTTCTTTAAATTGGGGTCGGGGTGCAGAGTGGGGTCTCCTGGTGGGTGTGGGCACGAGATGGGGAGGGTCATGGCAGGAGGAGATGGATGAGATGGATCTGGTGACTTCTCCCCTCCTTTGAGAAGTCTTTAGAGAATGCTGAGAGGGAGCGCTTCCTAAATACCAGGCTTTGCTCCTGGAGTGCTCGGGGGGTGGCACAGAGCTGGGTGAAACCATTGGGTTGGGTTTGGGAAGGGAGCGCAGTGCTTAGGAGAAGCCATGCACCGTGGGAGCAGATCCTGTTTCCCTACAGCTCTGCTGTGAAGGTGCTGATGAGAGCTTTTATGCCCCATAAACAGAGGTCATTTATTTCTCTAGGAGGAAATGCCCTCTGGCCAAGGTCACTGCTGCCTTTGCAGGGAGCTGCTCGCTGCCCCCTGAATGGGAGGCACTCACTGAACGGGGTTCCCCCAGTGGCACATAACTGAGGGGACAGGTGGGCACTGATGCTCTGCTGTGTGTCAGGGCAGGTGGGAGAGATGGCAGGAACTGCTCCGAGCTCACCAGGAGGAACAGAGAGATTCTGGGGATGGGAAATCCAGGCTTTAGCAGTGCAATAGATGGTAAAGACAGGGGTTGAGAAAAGGGGGAACTAGAAAGGAAAAAAACTACTCAAGAAAAGCAAATGGAGAGACAGCAGGTGTTAGGGTGGCTTTGTTCATGGCAGTTGTGGATTTTCTTTAAAAAAGCAATGGTTATGAAAGACCTGTCATCACGACTGAATCGCTGCAGAAGCTGACTGGGCTGGGGAAGCTCGGAGCGTGAGCTGCTGTTATCTGAAGGTAACACGAAGTGCTCAGAAGGGATCAGACAGTTTGTGGAGCACAAGTTCCAGAACTAAAAACCCCACGAGGTGCTGCTGCCCCGGCTGCCCTGACTCATCGCAGGAGCTGGCAGCAGCCGGGAGCTGCACAAACATCACCGACCCGTTCTGGCTGAGGTTTGGTGAGTCATGCTTCGTGCCGCCCGAAACCCATCTGATACCGACTGCAGTCACAATAAACACGTGAGGAGGGGCTGGGAGGTCTGGAGGGAAGTGCTGCATGCAGAGCTATGGAAGGGTGATGGTGCTCCTTCGTGCCTCGAGCTGAGCAAACTGTAATTTAAGCCTGGCGCTGAATAGAACTGCACTTAGCAGGACTGAGATGATGGCAGTGTTTGTATCACAGCTCCCTGGCGCTGCTGCTCTCTCATGCAGACGATGCTCCATGTATTTCAGGTATCTCTGTGCTCCACTAGGAGCCAGCATTCCTACTTTGGCATTGCCTTGGGAAAGCAAATTGCCCTTCCCCACCCTCCTCAGGCAGCAAACGCCAAGAGGAAGGCACAAGCTCTGAAAAGCTGTCACTGCTGTGGTCCCTAACGCTGCAGCCCTCCGTGCTCCTTTAACAGCAAAGCAGCACCACCGATACTCGCTGGTTTTTGGGGCGAAGCTGCAGCAGTTACACTTGTTATTAGTTGGGTAGTTGTGAGATGAGGTGGCAGCGTGGCTGACCCCGCTCTGCTGCTGTGCAGCTGTTTCCCTGAAGCAGTGGGCATTGCAGGAGAGCTCTGGGGAATAGGAGGATCCTCAGGACCTCCCACGGTCCAGGGATTGTGGTCCAGGGGCATCCCACGGTCCAGGCTCAAGGGAGGGATCCCAGGGCACGTGTGCACTTCTCTGACAAATCTGGGAGGTTTGAATTGGCTTTCAAACACCGAATGCTTTCAAGCGTGCCGAAGGAGGGAGCATTCTCAATGGGCTGATGGAAAGAAGAGCTGGAGCCGTGAGGATGCTTGGAAAGATGGGCTGTGAGGAATGGCGGGGGGTTGCGTGAGCTCAGCGCCACGCTGCAGAGCTTTGCATCTTTGGGCCCTTCGTGAGAAGGCGCGCGGTGAGCGAGCTGTGAGTGATCTCTGGAGCAGCGCAGTGGGGCTGAGCGCTGGCTGGGAGCCTCGGCTGGGACTGCAGGTGTCTGCAGCTCTTACTCAAAGCAAAAAGGCCAACCGAGCTCCGACTCCAGCACCACGATGCTCTGCAGCCGCCCGTCCGGCCCGCCGGGCTCCCGCTTCCCTTTGCATCGGTTTCGCACGGCTCTGTGCTCAGTGCTGCTCCCGCTGACCGCAGCGCTGCCCAGCGCACAGAGAGCAGCAGCCGCCGAGAAAGCAGCGACCCACCTTAAGGACAGACCTCCAAACCGTTTCCTCCTAACGAGTGGGGCAAGCTCCGGACATTCAACCATTCACTTCTTCCTTTTTTTTTTTTTTTTTTTCTTTTTTTTTTCTTTTCCCCTTTTTCACCCATTTTTGTTTTGTCTTTTTTTTTTCTTCTTTACGCCTTTTCCAACCCAGCCAACGTGGAGGCAAGGCACATCAAGGCCGAGATGGGGAGCGAGAGAGCCCTGGTGCTGGACAGGCTGGCGAGCAACGTGGCGAAGCGAAAAAGCTCCATGCCCCAGAAATTCGTTGGTAAGAACAAAAACCTCCTTGTGTGAACTGCAGAGGTGGGCAGCAGCCCGTAGGGAGGTCCTCTGTGCTCTGCCAGGGTCCTCTCCAAGCCCACAGCCCAACAGAAGGGGGTAGGCAAAAAGCAGCAGCCGTTTTCTCACGTGGTTTGAGCAGTTTGCTGTAGATCTCGGGTTTGAAAGGATCTGTTCTATAGAACTGCTGCTGCTGTGCTTTGCACCTCCGTGTGCAACAGTTTCTATCTCACAGGCTCCATGCTGTGCTCTGCATCAGTGCATCTGAAATGTTCTCTGCTGGGTTCTTTCCAGGAGGAGAGCAGCGAAGGTTGGTGCTGTTGGAAGCACTCCTGGGCAATGGGATTCTTGCTGCATGCACAAGCAGGATGAGGGCAGGAGGTGGAAAGGCGTTAGGTCCTTGTTAGGCCTTTGTTAGTCATCTGCTGAACTTCAACATGATTAAAAAAATATCGAGCCCTTTCTTGTGGTCACTTCAGCTGCAGGATGTTTCCATAGCATTCTCTTTGCATTTAATTCCATATGATCAGGCTTGCATCCTGGGATCCTGGATGCAGGTCTGGCAGGTTGTGTCAGTGATCTCCTTGGCTGTCTCATGTTGTTAATTTCATTGAACTTTGGGAAAGGAAGATGCAATTCTCCTGTCCTAAACAGAGAGCTGACTTAGGAGCTCTATGGCTATGGATGGGTAGGGTTAGGGTCAGGGTTAGGGTCAGGGTTAGGGTCAGGGTTAAGGCCAGGGTTAGGGTCAGGGTTAGGGTCAGGGTTAGGGTCAGGGTTAAGGTCAGGGTTAACACTGGGCTTTCAGCATCCATGGAGACTGCTCATGTAAACTCAGACATCTCAATATGCATTTCACATGTCGCCTTTCAGCACAGAGGTGAAGCAGCTCCAGCTCACGTTGTCTGAGCTCCTCTGGGGACTCAGTGCTGAGTCTGCTGGCTGGGAGTCGGACCTCAGATGTCACGCTGTGATTCAAAACATTAATGCAAATGTTTTTGAAAGCCTTCAGCTTCCTTTTTCTGATGCTGAGTTCAGCTCCAGTGTTTCACCATTGCCATCAGTTCGGTCTGCATGCACTGCATTGCACACGGCTGCTGCAGCCACTCGTGGAGCATCCCGAGCTGGGAGGGCTCCATAGGGATCACTGAGGCCAATGGCTGCATGAAGCATCCTGCTGATTTCTTCTGCGAGCATCTTGGGTGGAATGGGCCCTTGTTTTGGTTTGGGCTGGCACCAAAGCATGTTGGCTGGGAGGAAAAAACCCTTTCTTATGACTTGGGGTCTCTGCTGTGGTCCATACAAGCATGAGGAATGCTTTTGCTTTCTCGTCTCCAGTGGCACAAATCGGAGCCTCAAATGAGGAGATGGGCAGCAGAGCATATTCTCTGCCCTGTGCCCTCCTCCATCCAAAGGCTTTTGCAAAGACATTGTGCTCAGCCTTTTCCTGAGCTGCAGAGGAAGGAGGGTTTGGTGGCAGTTTTATCATTCTGTGTTTCACACTGTGCTGTAGATTTCCACTTTTCTTTGGCACGGAGCCGCACCTAAAGTTGACCCAAGTCAACACCAGCAGTGCAGCTGATGCGTTTCTTCCAGTTGCCACCATCTGCTCACAGACCTCTGCTTCCTCCTTTGCAAAACCAGCCTTTCCCTCACACCACCGGCTCAGGCCTTTCTCATGGCAGCGGAGGTGCAGCGCCGCTCCGACGCTTCGCCACCCCCCGCCCTGTGCACAGGGCTGATGAGAAGCTGCCCTGTTAGGGGGCAGGAAACCGCTGCCCTCCCTGCTCCCAGTGCCCACAGCTCATCGCATTGCAGGACCTGATGCGTGTTTGAGAGCAAGCCCAGCAGCACTGCAGACCCGTCATCCGCTACGGCTCAGCTGTGAATTCTGACGGGGATGCTCAGCTCCCCGCTGGCTGCTGTGTGAACCAGCAGAGTCCCATGCATTCAGTATTTAATTTGGCCGTTTGCAACGACTCTGCGATGCTTCCTGTGGCAGCTTTGCTCAGAATGATCTGTTCAGTTTTCCTCCTGCAAAGACAAAACGTCCCGGCCTTGGGCACAGCACGTCCTGTCCCATCGCCACGCGCTCCCTTCCCTGCTGCTGCATCTTTGCCCTCAGTTTTCTCTCCAAATCCGTAGGGAGTTCGATGTCTTTTTGCTTTTGCTGCACGTGTTGTTTTTTTTTTTCTTTCGCTTTTTTTCACATCTCACTCGCCCAGAGCTGCTCTATGAGTCACACAAATGTGCTATATCACTTTGTTGCCTTCTGTGTGAAGATGGATCACAAGTTGGGTGAGGGCTGGAAGCAGTTACCCTTGTGGTTCTGTAACCTTTCTGAGTGTTTTATAAGAGAAACGTGAGCTCCTGGTTTTCTGCAGCGAAACCTGAAGAGTTTCATATACATTGAGTCACGGTGTTGACAGGTGACTGATAAACATCTCTGCACTTCTCCAGTTACCGTAACTAAGAGATTTAGTGGATCTGATGCTTGAAAGCCAGTTGCACATGAAGCACTTGGTCCTTTTCATTTCTTTGTTGCTGTTGAGTGAATGATTCTGTTTCACGTAACCGCAGAATTCGGTTAGTTATTTCTAGATACTCATCAAAAAGTGACTCGAGCTCCTCTGGGTGCAGTTTTCTCCCCTCCTTGCACCTGGTGCAGAGGCTCTGTGCGCTGCCCACGCGGCCCATGGCCCCTCATGGAGCCACACTCGAATCCCCTCCATCTGCCAACCCAAGGGCTCCCAAAGCTCCATCGCACCCAGGCAGGGACACACCTTGCTCCTCTCTGTTGGGCTCTGCAGACCCGTGCTGTGTACACATAGGCAGATAACTGCTGGATGCCTGGAAACCTCTGCTGAGGTCAAAGGCAGCGGGGCAGGCGGTGATTGTCAGGAGGTAACGGAGGAGATGGGTTTAATTGTCTTAACAGCACGTCGATGCCTAACGGCGTGTAAGGAATGACTGCTGGGTGGGTGTGGGGCTGCACTCAACCTCTGCTGGTGTTGGTATGAGAAAGGGGACAGGGCCAGAATGGAGGGTTGAGGTCTTGGTACAAAACAAGGAGTGTTTGGGTTCTTTATTGGTTGGCTCTTTTACGACAATTTGTATCAATGATGTTCACTTCTTCTAGGAAAAAAATGATGGGAATAAACGCATGGAAGATTTTCTTGAGGATATTCTCTCCCTTAGATCCCAGAACAGCCTGACAGTGCTGGTGCTCATCTGCCCCATATCTCCACCACCTCCCCCAGTAGAGTTTTGTTCCCAAGCCCGCTCTTTAAAAGGCCAGCAGGAACCCGTGCTCGATGTTCCCCGTTTCTGCAGCAGATTTTTCATTCCCCTTTGCTTCCCAGAGCCTGCAGCCCTCTGGAGCAGCATCACAGAGCTTCCATACCGCTTCCACCCCCCGCTAACGTGACATCTCCTCTCCCGCAGGTGAGAAGCGGCACAGCTTTGACGTCAATTACAACTCATCCTTCGCCTACGAGAAGGAAGGCGACATCGTGCAGGGCCGCATGATGGACCAGGCCATCAACAACGCCATCTCCTTCCTGGGGGCCGAAGCCCTGCGCCCTTTGGTGCAGACCCCCCCGGCTCCCACCCCCGAGATGGTCCCGGTCATCAGCACGCTGTACCCCATCGCTCTGCCCCGTGCCGACGTCCCCAACGGCAGCGACGACAAGAGCCACGTCCCGCTGCGGGAGCGCGCCTTGTCCCCCAACAACAGCGGCCACGACTCCACGGACACGGACAGCAACCACGAGGAGCGGCCCAACCCCCCCTTCCCGCAGGGTCCGGTGCTCCCCGTGCCCCGCAACGGCCTGCAGGCCCTGAAGGATTTCCCCCGGCCCTACGACATCATCAAACCGCCGGCCGTGTGCCCGCGCGACGCCTTCAAGGTCATCAACAAGGACGGGGAGGCCATCGGCGCCTACCGCTGCGACCACTGCCGGGTGCTGTTCTTGGATTACGTGATGTTCACCATCCACATGGGCTGCCACGGCTTCCGCGACCCCTTCGAGTGCAACGTCTGCGGGTACCGCAGCCACGACCGCTACGAGTTCTCCTCGCACATCGCGCGCGGGGAGCATCGCGTGCTGCTCAAATGAACGGCATCGGCACGAGGGAACCCGCCTGGCTTCACACAGCTCAAACCAACACCACCTCCTGCGTTTTCCTACGCCGGTTTTGAGGGCCAGAAGGTGACGACGCCTTTATGTTTTCTATTATTTTTTTTTAACAAGATTATTCAGTGTTTTGTAGCATCCGTGCCCAGCTGCTGTGCCGATGCGGTGCAATGCGTACCACAGGCACAGGCTGCCTTTTGTATGAACTTGATGGAAATTAAGAGCCTTTTAAGGCGTTTTTTATTTTTCTAACGTGCATTTGTTTTCATGGTGTATGCTTTAACGGCGTGAAAGGCTTTCGTTCCCCACTGCCAGCTGCTCTGCTTGGTCAGATGTATAGGAAGAACTTGTTCTCATCACCAAAACACAGAAAACTTCGCCTGGGAGGGATTATTCATTCATTTTTAGAGGTTTTCCCCAAGTCTGATGCACACACCGTCCCGTCCCATCCCCCTCATTTCTCACCACTCTGCCTGTTTGAAGCCTCTCCCCACGTGCACCTCGCCCGGAGCAAAAGGAGCAGCAAAACCCAGTTGTAGGGCTGGGGTTTGTCAGCAATGCATGTGCTCCAGATACCCGCTTGACTCTCCACGTGCCAGCTGGGGGAAATCCCCATTTCCGTGGATGGGAAGCCCTGATGCACGCCACGAAGGAGGACAAAGCTGCACTGGAGCTCATGGCCACACCGTGCCCTCTGTTTCCCCGTGGCCACCAAACACAGAGCCTCCCATCCCACAGCGGTACTGGCAGATCTCAGCACACGTGTGTGGGGTGTGCAGCTCGGACGTGGGGATCTCCCTGGGGCTGAAAGGCGCCGCTTTGCAACACGGGCATCGGTGATGACTTTGAAGCCGGTTTGTAAGATGGTTCTTTTCATCTGATCGCTGCTCTGCAGCTGTCTCATTAGTCATGGTGCGGGAGATTGGTGTGATAACGGTTCTGCTGAGCTCGGTTATTCCTGGCAAAGTGTTTCTGTAGGAGCAGGATGTGTTCCCGTGGACTTTTCACGTCCCCTACGCTGCTCCATGCCAACACCGCTGTGGTCTTTGGCAGTGTGATAGCTGTGGTGGCCCCTCTGCAAAGGGGGGGGGGGGGGGTCGGGGTGCAGAGCACCAGATGGAGTGTGAAGGGTCAGAAATGCCCAATTTCATTCTGCCTTTGGCCTTGCTCTGTTCCCTTGGGTGCCGCCTCCCTGAAGCTCAAGGTGCAAAGTGGAAATTATTCATTTTTTTCCCACTAATCACGAAATCGTTACGGCTGGAAAAGACCTCGAAGATCATTGAGTCCAACCAAGGCCACGTCCCAGGAAGGACGGATCGATCAGCTGCTGTGCAGAGCGCTGCAGGAGTGCGAGGTCCTGCTTATCCACGGGGGTGAGGAAGGAGAACTGGTTTTGAAGCCTTGTGCTTGGGAAGGCTCACAGCAGTCCCCATTTTGGCCAATGCTCTGCTCAGCACCCGTTCCCTCATGCTGCTCCATGGGGACACAGTGGTTCCATGCACACCAGTCCTCATGCAGCAAAAAGCATCTCTCCACTTTTCACGGGGAGCAGCACGGATTGCGGGGCGTGTATCACACTGCTTTCCTTCTCACATCACCACTGAATCCAGGAAAACACCTCAGTTGCCCTTCGTTCCCCCCCCAGGCAGGACCAGATGCAGCCCACAGCCTCGGGAGCTCAGCAGGAGCAGCGCTGTGGGTTCTGTGGGGCTCAGGAGGAGCCCAAAGGCGCCGTTTCCCGCTGTGGCGCCGTCGTGTTTTCGTGCTCTCGGCACAAGGCGCTCGTTTCGGTTCAGCCCGCGCTGTCTGGCGTTAATGAGTGGTTGCTCGTTGCTGTTGAACAATGACATATTGTGGAACTTCAACCCAGTCATCTATTAAAAATAATGTGTATTTCCACGTGTGCCATTTCTCTGCCGTGTCCGGGAAAACTGCAGAAAGCGTGGCACTGACCCAGGCTGAGCAGAGTGTGGGCAGCTGGGGTCGCTTCGCCTTGCTTGATGTCCCACAGCCCTGGGGGTGTCTCTACCTCGGCTCCTCCCTACAGAAGTGCTGCTTTGATGCATCAAAGCCCCCCTGCCCACACCCAAAGGCCCTTAGAAGCCCCAGATTCAGTTGGTGTTATGACAGAGAGATCCCTATCGCCCGCTGTGCTGTAGTGGTGATAGAGCACAGGGGAACTCGTTTCCCCCGTTGTGTTGAAACTCACTCTGTGGTGCATGAAACGTCCCCTCCGGCTGTGGGGCTGCGTCCAGGAGGTGAGTGGGGCTGCAGCACCTCATCCTGTGGGTCTCTGCACTCCAGTGTCTCCCCGGCACCTGCTGTGACCTGCTCCCCAAAGCCATGGGGAAATGGGGTTTGAGCCCAGCCCTGTGTTGTCTCTGGAGCGAAGCCACATGCGCAGTGCCATGGTGGGGGCAGTGGGTACACGACCTGCCCCGTGCCCCCATTGCTGCCAGCAGGGTTATATCTGGCCCCACATTTGCATTGCGGCGAGCCGACGCACCTGGGCCACCAGTGCAGCCCTCGGGGGAGTGAGGGCACCGGGGGATGGAGGGGCTGGCAATTGTCACACGTGGGGACAGGAAAGTCCCGGCAGGCGCTTGTTTATAGCAGAGCTGTTCCCCCTGGGGCACAGCCTGCACCCGGGGAGCTCAGGCAGGATGAGGAAGATGCTCCTTAGCTGTGACTTTGTCTCCCCAGTGGTGCACCCCAAGGCATCTCCCCATCTCCCCTTCCTGCTGCCTGGTTCCCCCTTCCTACAGCAGCTGGAGGAGAAGCCAACAGACCTCCCCAGCTCCACAGCATCGGGGCTGATCCACCCCCCCCC
>NW_024884524.1:0-4469 GCF_019232065.1 Centrocercus urophasianus
TGGGGCGAATGCTGTGCGTTGGGGCCGGGGGGGATCGGGTGGGTGGCAGTGGGGCGGGGGGCGGCATCCCTGCTTTGTGGGGGGGGGGCTGGGAGTGAATGGGACCCCCGTGGGTTGGGGGGCAGCGTGGCGGTGCTCAGTGCCCCCCAGTGCGAGGGAGGGGGGTGAGATCCCTCTGCCCCAGTTCTATCGGGGGGGGGGGTGCCCCCCTCCCCAGCAGTTCTGAAGAAGCAGCTAACGAGAAGTTCGTTAAGGTACGGGGCTGCAGGCTGGGAGCGGGCTCCCATCGCACGGCCCATGGGTGGACGCCACCCCACCTCTCCTCCTCCTTTCAGCCCATCGTGTGGTCAGACGCGCGTGGTGTCTTAATTAAACGTGGTCTCTAACGAAGGCAGCGTGCGGTGGGGTGGCGTGGGGGCCCTCGGGGTGGGCGGCCGCTGCTGCCTTGTGGATTGCTGCCTTCAGGACTGGCTGGGAGCTCTGGGTCGGCTGGGTTCCCCTCTCAGCTGCGAGCGCCGCTGACGTCTTTTGGGGTTCTGAATAAACGAAACCCGGAGATAAAAGGCAGCTCTGCTCCGTTCGGTGCCTGCGGTGAAGGAGGACGTGGAGTTTTAAGCACGGTTAACCTACATACCTCCAGAGCCCCGCAGGAGCCGCAGCTGTGATTAAGTCGGCAGAAGCAGCGCTGCTGTTTGCTTTGGCCTCACACCCAAACTTGGTGACTTTGTGACCCAGATCTCCGCTTTTGGGGCGCGCTGGGAGCCGCAGCAGCGAGCGGAGCTGCGGGGTCCCTTTGCGCCTCTGCGCCCCCCCCAGCTGCGCTGAAGCCCTCCTGCAGGCGGACGGGGGGCTGTGGAGCCAAGGGTTTGTCGTGCTGCAGCGGTCGCAAGCAGGGCTGCAGGGCTGCGTTGCGTGCAGCCGGGCACGGCAGCACCCTGTGTGTGCAGTGCGTCGTGGAGAGGAGCAGCTCTGTGAGCAGGAGGAGCGCAGGACGTGGCGTCGCCCCAGCGAGGAACCGCGCGGCTCTGCGTTGCTTCGGGCGCAGCTGCGGAGCCCATTTTCCCTGTGGGTTTGTGGCTGCGTGCGGCTCAGGGGTGCAGGGAGCACCGTGGCCGTTGGGAGGAAGAAGCAGCAGCGGAGCTCACAGCGGTGGCTGCAGGGCCGTGGCTGCTGTGTCCTGTTTGCTGCCGGCGCTTTGGAGCTGATGGGCTGGGTGCTGTCAGCGCTGGGTGCTGCGGGGGGGCAGGTGGGTGCCGCTGGGGTTAAGGCGCAGAGCGGGGCTGGAAAAAGCGAGTGGGGTCACGGGGCAGCGATGCGCCTGCGTGCGGCTGGGGGGTTTGGGTTGGCCGGCCCTGAGAGCGGCACCCATGGGTGCTCGGCAGCCCCTGTGCGGCGGGAGCCCCGTGGGGCTGCGGGACGGGCGCTCAGCTCGCGGGGTCACGCAGTGCTTCATCCAGAAATGAATCAGAAGTGCAGGGCGGCGCTTCCTCTGTTTCCTGGTGCTCAGTGCAGCCCTGCAGCCCCTGTTGTTCCCTCTGAGAGCAGCGTGGGGCCGCTGAGCCCCGCTGTGTCCAGCAGCGCCCTGAGCTCCGCCGCGCTGGGGGAAGTAGGGCAGGGTGCTGGCTTAAAATAGCCCTGAGCAGCGAGCTGCAGAAGCTATTTAGGTAAATCCCGGGGTCCCTGTGGGGGCAGAGCTGCCCGCTAATCTACAGACGTTCCCTGGGGATCTGAATTGGGATCCTTCCACGCTCCAGGTGTTCCCTGCCGGGGCCGCGTGGCGCTGGGTGCCGTGAAGCAGCAGGAAGGAGGGAGGGCCTGCAGCTGGGGCCATTGGCAGAGCCCTGTCAGCTCGCTGTGCTGCGGGAGCAGGTGCTGCAGCTCAGGGTTCCCCCATCCCTCGGTGAGCTCGCTTTTACGACAGGCTGCAGCTCCGCGCAGGGTTGGCCCTATGGAGCCCAGCTGTCCCACCGCGGAGCGCTTTGTGTGCTGCCCCCGGTGCTGGCAGCCGCTCCTGCAGTGTGCTCTGCATCCGGCAAGGGGGCCGTGAGCTCCCGCAATTAGCGCAATTAGTGCAATTAGCGGCGCTGAAGGCGCTGGCAGCGAGCATCCGCAGGCGATGCGGGGGGCGCCCTTTGCCCCCAGCAGTGGGGGCGCAGCTCCACGAGGTCCCTCTGCCCCCCGCGCCGCTCCTCCCGAGCCCAGCATCCAGGTGTGCCGGGGCTGCCTGTACCTCCAGCACGGCCCCAGAGCACCAAAAAGGGCCTTTTTGGCGCCCAACCCCCCGCACCCTGCTTTGCCTTTGCGTCCGTGTGGCTGCGCGGGTGGCAGCTCAGCGCTGGCTGGGTGCTGTGCGAGTGCCGTGCAGGGCCAGCACCTTCCAGCAGCCACCCCGGCCCTCGGAGCTCCTTTTTCAGTCATGAATGCAGCCCTGCTGCTCGGTGCAGGCGTCCCGGCGGCCGTGCGGTGCATAAACAAGCCCTGCTCCCCATGCAGGGGTTCGCAGGCACCGGGAGCAGCTCCTGCAGCGGCGAACCCGGCCCAGTGGGTGCTGCATGGGGGCCTTTTTGCAGCAGAGCCGCGCCGGCCCCTTCGCACCCTGTGCTGCTTTGGGCTCGGCTGAGCCTTGCGGCGGTCGTTTGGTGCAGAGCAAAGCGCTGTGGCTGCCGTGCAGGTGGGAGCAGAGGGGTCCTCGTGGGGCTGCAGGGCTGCATTTGGGCCCTTTGCATCCCCGCAGGGAGCTCAGCTGCTGCACTGCCTGCGTGGCCCGGTGAGGAGATGGGCACCTTGCAGAGGAGCGGGCAGCAGACATTTGTGTCAGCTCCTTGCAGCCTAAAGCCCTTAGCACGAGTTCTGGCTAACGGGATTACTCACATTGACAGCACTAATGACAGCGCTAATGACTTAAGCTGTGCCCTCAGCCCTGGGGGCTGGGGGGGGGGGGCTGGAGGGGCAGCGGGCGCTGGGTGCCTCCCTGTGGAGCCGGGGTTCCCTGCCCTGCCCTGGGGCTGTTTTCTCTGGCTTCCTTTGCTGCTCCCCCCAGCGCTGTGTGCTGCAGCGCTCAGGGCCGCCCCCTGCCCCATTCCTTCCCTGCCCCGCTGCTGCACGGACCCTGACGTGCAGGGAGAGCTGCAGCTTTCATGCTGGGGTCTGCGGGCGGAAAGCTGCACAGGGGATGGGCTGCATGGTGACCCCGTTGGGCTCCAGGCTGCCTTTCCAGGGCGTGGAACAGCCGAGTTGCAGCGCTTCCCCTCGCTGAGCACAGAGCAGGGATGCTGCAGGAGCTCGCAGTTCCCGCTCCCCACGGCCATGCTCTCAGTCCTGCCGGGGCTGCTCAGCCCCCTGCATCCCTGAGGTGGCACAGATGGAGCTGCATCTAACGCAGCCTTCTGCTCCCTGCGCTTCCTTTCCGCTCGAGGTCCTGGCCCTGCGTTGCAGTGCGTTGCAGTGCATTACAGCGCGTTGCAGTGCATTACAGTGCATTACAGTGCATTACAGTGCATTACAGTGCGTTGCAGTGCATTACAGTGCATTACAACGCATTGCAGTGCATTACAGCGCGTTGCAGTGCATTACAGCACGTTGCAGTGCATTACAGTGCATTACAGTGCATTACAGTGCATTACAGTGCGTTGCAGTGCATTACAGTGCGTTGCAGTGCATTACAGTGCATTACAGTGCGTTGCAGTGCATTACAGTGCGTTGCAGTGCATTACAGCACGTTGCAGTGCATTACAGTGCATTACAGTGCATTACAACGCATTGCAGTGCGTTGCAGTGCGTTGCAGTGCATTACAGTGCATTACAGTGCGTTGCAGTGCATTACAGTGCATTACAACGCATTGCAGTGCGTTGCAGTGCATTGCAGTGCATTACAGCATGTTGCAGTGCATTACAGCACGTTGCAGTGCATTGCAGCACGTTGCAGCGCGTTGCAGCGCAGCCCTGCTGACACAACGCTTCCCCCCCAGCCGTGCCGTTCCCCCCCACGCAGCGGCTGACGCTGAAGGAGGTGTTTGAGGACGGCAAACCGCGCCTGGACGTCCTCAAGAGCCACCTGGTGAAGGAGGGCCGCCTGGAGGAGGACGCGGCCCTGAAGATCATCAACGACGGCGCAGCCATCCTGCGGCACGAGAAGACCATGATCGAGGTGGAGGCTCCCATCACAGGTCAGCGGCCAAACGGCGCCACGGGGTCCTGGTGCCGGGGTTCCCCCGAGCCGCTGTGGCGCCTCGCGTCCGTCCTGCTGGGCTGGGCTGCGGCCCTGCGCTGCCGCTCGCTGAGCGTTGATTCCGTCCCTCCTGCGTGCTCTTCTTCCCCCCAGTGTGCGGGGACATCCACGGGCAGTTCTTTGACCTGATGAAGCTGTTTGAGGTGGGAGGATCCCCCAACAACACCCGCTACCTCTTCCTGGGAGACTACGTGGACAGGGGCTACTTCAGTATAGAGGTGAGAACCCGGGGCTGGCGGAC
>NW_024884524.1:4479-6107 GCF_019232065.1 Centrocercus urophasianus
ACTGCTGTCCCTCAGGTTGCATTCCATGCACCCCCCTGAGGCTGCATCTTGCACTGCTGTCCCTCAGGTTGCATTCCATGCACCCCCTTGAGGCTGCATTTTGCGCTGACCTCCTGTAGGTTGCATGTCACGCAGGTCCCCCTCAGGCTGCTGTCACACTGACCTCCCTTAGGTCGCATTGAATGCAGGCCTCCCTGAAGCTGCATCTCCTGCAGAACCCCCTGAGGCTGCGTTTCACCCTGACCCCCCTTAGGTTACGTTCCATCAAACCCCTCCTCCGGCTGCGTTTGGCGCCGACCCCCTCAGGCTGCGCTCAGCCCTGTCAGCCGCTTCTGCAGCTCCCAGCAAGGCCGCGTCCCTGCAGGGTGCTTTTGAGCTGCTGCCCAGGTGGGACCCAGCTGCAGCGGCACGTTGGGCTGTGCAGCGGCGCAGGGCTGACGGCTCTCATGTCTGCACCAGACGGAGAGCTGCCCTGTGGCAGCGCGGGGCAGCGGGAAGCGTGGGGCTGGGGGCTTCCCTGCAGGGGGACAGAGCTTCGTGCAGAGCAGCTGCGCTTTGTTGCACGGCTTCCGGCTGCGTTTGCGCTCCTGCAGCGGGGATCTGTGCCGAACCCAGAGCTGCGGCGCCCGGCGGGGCTCTGAGGGCAGGAATGCAGGGAGCAGCAACTCGGAGGTGCAGCAGTGGTGCTGTGCACCTTTGCCGGGTCGCTTTTTCAAATCCAATTACAACGGGACGCGCCAGCGCCGGCTAATTAAGAATCGCACGTGCCGTAATTTAGCCGGGCTTCAACTCGCTGCCTCCTGTGCGGTGATTAAAGCTGAAACAGACCTCAGCTTTATGGTGCGGAGCTGCAGCTCGGCGCTTCCCACGGCGGCGTTGTTCTGCCTGCTCCTGTGCAGCGTCCCTCCGCCACCCGAGGCCATGCGGCGGCGTTTCTGCTGGCTGCTCGCATTCAGGGCAGGAGCTGCTTGCAGGGCTGCAGCTCTGGGATCTGCAGCTGCTTGTAGGGCTGGGCTGCGCTCGGGGCTCCTCTCTGGGCGTCCACCCAGCAGCTGAGCTGCAGCCCGCAGCCGTGAGCCCCTGCGTTGGGGTTTTACGCTCGGCCCTCCTTCCCTTTCCTGCAGTGCGTGCTGTATTTATGGAGCTTGAAGATAAACCATCCCAAAACGCTGTTCCTCCTGCGAGGGAACCACGAGTGCAGGCACCTGACCGAGTACTTCACCTTCAAGCAGGAGTGTGAGTGGCACGGCCGGCTCCGCGGGTCGGGGTGGATGGGAGCTGTGCTCCTCGTTCTGTGGGGCTGCAGGAGGGGCTGCGAGCAGCAGCAGTGAGCTGCGCTTCCAGCCGTGCCCCACGCTGACGCTGTGCCCCCAGGTCGGATCAAGTACTCGGAGCGGGTTTACGACGCCTGCATGGACACCTTCGACTGTCTTCCTCTCGCCGCCCTCCTCAACCAACAATTCCTGTGCGTCCACGGGGGGCTGTCTCCAGAAATCACCTGTCTAGACGACATTCGGAAAGTAAGCCGTGGGGTGCAGCCCTGCTCGGATGCAGGGAGGAGCGCGGTGCTGGGCGCTGGGTGCTGGGCGCTGGGCGCTGGGCGCTGGGTGCTGGGTGCTGGGCGCTGG
>NW_024884524.1:6117-12520 GCF_019232065.1 Centrocercus urophasianus
CTGGGCGCTGGGCGCTGGGTGCTGGGTGCTGGGCGCTGGGCGCTGGGCGCTGGGGGCTGGGGGTTGGAGGCTGGAGGCTGGGCGCTGGGCGCTGCCCTGAGGCGCCGTGCCCCCTTCAGTTAGACAGGTTCAAGGAGCCCCCCGCCTTCGGGCCCATGTGCGACCTGCTGTGGTCCGACCCCTCGGAGGATTACGGCAGCGAGAAGTCGGTGGAGCACTTTGCCCACAACACCGTTCGGGGCTGCTCCTATTTCTATAGGTGAGTGGGGGCAAAAGGACCTCGGGCCGAGGTGGGCGAGGACCCCGACCCACCCCGTGTGCTCTGGAGCCCTCAGGGATGGCGGCCCCCCTCACAGCCCCGCTCTTCCCGAGATATTTTTCCCCACGTCCAACCCGAGCCCCTCTGTGCCAACTGGGGCCGTTCCTCCCATCCTGGGTGGACCCAAGGTTTTCTCTTGTGCCCAAGCAGGGCTGCTGGCAGTGCGGGGAGGCAACCCGTCCTCTCTGAAAGTGGAGCAGTGCTGCCTGCGAGCTGCTGAAGGGGGAGCGCGGCAGCGGGGTCAGCTCTGTGTTGGGATCCGTGCTGCGCCGGGCAGCTGGGCGCCGCGGGGCTGCGGGCGGCTCTGCTGTGCTCTGCGCTAACCCACGTGTGGTTTTGTTTTCCAGTTATCCTGCAGTTTGTGATTTTTTGCAGAACAACAGTTTGCTTTCTGTAATCCGCGCTCACGAGGCCCAGGACGCCGGGTAGGTTTGGGTGCGCAGCGTCGCCTCCGCGCCGCCCCGGCGCAGCGCTGCTCAGCCTCCCCTCCTCCTCAGGTACCGAATGTACAGGAAGAGCCAGACCACGGGCTTTCCGTCCTTAATCACCATCTTCTCTGCGCCCAATTACCTGGACGTCTATAACAACAAGGGTAAGGCTGGGCGGCTCCGGGCGGCCGGGGCCCTTTTGGCAGCGCGGTGAGGAGCTGCGTGCTGCGCTGCTGCGCTGCGATTCGCACCATCGGCCGCTGCCATGTCGGGAGCGGTGCTGCGTGGCGCTGGGTGCATTCCATCAAGGAGGAGCTGCTGGGGGGGGGGGCTGCAGCGCCGCTGCCCCGTGAGCGCCGTGGGGAGTCGCTGCGCTGCCCTGCGGTCGTGGCTCCGTGCTCGGCTCCAGTCGTGCTTCACGCAGACGCGGCCGCGATGCGCTTTTACGAAGCGGCGTTCAAGGATGAGCCGAGGAACCGCGCAGCTCGGCTCCGCTCGTCCCGACGGCGGGGGGCTCCGTTGGCGCGGCCCTGAGCGCTGTGTCCTCGCTCTCCCCCAGCTGCTGTCCTCAAGTACGAGAACAACGTCATGAACATCAGGCAGTTCAACTGCTCCCCGCACCCCTACTGGCTGCCCAACTTCATGGACGTCTTCACGTGGTCGCTGCCTTTTGTGGGGGAGAAGGGTAAGGGGAGCCAGCCGTCAGGAGCCCATCCCAAAGGGAGCGGGGGGGCGTGGGGGTGCTGTGGGGCTGGGGCTCCATGCAGGCAGGGTGGTGCAGCTCAGAGGCTTTAGGGCTCCATGCAGGGCAGGGTGGTGCAGCTCAGAGGCTTCAGGGCTCCATGCAGGGCAGGGTGGTGCAGCTCAGAGGCTTCAGGGCTGCATGCAGGCAGGGTGGTGCAGCTCAGAGGCTTCAGGGCTCCATGCAGGACAGGGTGGTGCAGCTCAGAGGCTTCAGGGCTGCATGCAGGCAGGGTGGTGCAGCTCAGAGGCTTTAGGCTCCATGCAGGGCTGGGTGGTGCAGCTCTCATGATAACTGCAGAAAGCTTTTCCCTGCCGTTCCCGCTGTGCTGCTCAGTTCTGGAGCTGCTGTGTTGCTGTGACCACATGCAGACCTAACCTCGACCCCCCCCCCTTCCCCCCAGCTCCCCTGCAGCCCCCTGACCCCCCTGTTCTTGTTGCAGTCACCGAGATGCTCGTTAACATCCTCAACATCTGCTCTGACGACGAGCTGATTTCCGACGGCGACGAGACGCTGGAAGGTGAGAGCTGTGGGTCGGAGGCGGGGCTGTGGGGCACGGTGCTGTGCAGCCATCCCACCCCTCTGTGTGCAGCCGGGGGTAGGACGCCTTTGTTTTTATTCTTCTTCTCCCCCCCCCACTTTGCCATCGCATCCCAGCGGAGCCGAGTTCCGTTCCGTGCTCCTCCGCGGCCGTGGCGTCGCCTCCCGCTCCTCACTGCCCGCATCCCCAGCTCTGATTCCCCCCCCCCAGGTCAAAACCCTGCGCAGCAGCGCCCCGTCCCCCCCATGGCTGCAGCCCCGCGCAGTGCTGTGCAGTTATGGCTGCAGGTGGGGTGGCTCTGCTCCGCTCTCCGCCGCCGCCTCGGCCTCCGCCCTCCGCTCCCATCGCATTTCGTTTTGCTGTCGTGTTTTTGTGTTTCGGTTTTGTTTTCCTTCCTCCCTTCCCATGAGGATTAAATTTGTTTCTTCTATCTCTGTCTCCATCTCCCTGTTTCTTGGTGTCTCCTCTCCCTGAAGATCACTACATTTCAAGCTATCAGAAAGGTACCCAGCTAGAACTCGCTGCCGGCTTAATTCTCACTGCCTGTGCCACCAGATTCCTCGAGCGGCCTTGCCGAGCTGGCTGTAGTTGGGCAGCCTGCCCGTCCCAGTTTTAACACAGCGCCGGGTTCCTTAACCCTCCCGCGTTCCTCCAGGAACCCGAGGGCCGGGGCCACGTTTCTGACTTCTGAATGCAGCCACGTAGTGCATGGCTGAGCCATCGGTGCATGTCAGAGCTCCGGTTCGCCTTGTCCTGTCCTGATGTGTATTTGGGCCACGTGGAGAATCTCAGCTGAGAGGAGATGTATTTGTTCCCCCTCTGACTCTGGTTTCTGTTCGTTTTCAGTTCCCCTCCATGCTTTCCCCCCCCCTCCTTTGTCGGGTCTGCATTCAGTGCCGCCTTGCTGCGTCCCATGGCTGCGCCCTTTGTGTCCCGTCCCGTGTGGTGCCACCGAGCGCGGCCAGCTTCACAGCGACACCCGAGCTGCTCCCCGCCCCCCTCCGCACAGCTCCGGCTCCGTGTCCCGTCTCCCTGGTGTCCCCTGGCGCCGCTCTCTCTCTCCGGACCGGGATCCACCAGTTCTTCTCCCGGAGGTGGACGGGAGCTTCGTGCTGCCACTGCCTGCCCCCGTGGGGCTGTGAGACATGCTGGGGCCGTGTTCTTTTCTCCCTAAGGTGGGACGACCGTCCGCAAGGAGATCATCAGGAACAAGATCCGAGCCATTGGGAAGATGGCGCGCGTCTTCTCCGTGCTGCGGTAAGGATGCGGCCCGGCGCCGCCTGGCTGCTGCTTCCCTGCTGGGGGTGGGCTGCCCTCACACCTTGGGCTGCGCTTTGGGGGCAGGGGCGCTGGGAGCCCGCGCTCCATCCGTCCCCACTGATTTCCCACACACATCACCTGCTGACGCCGCATCGCCTTCCTTTGCAGAGAGGAGAGCGAGAGCGTGCTGACGTTGAAGGGCCTGACCCCCACAGGCACGCTGCCCCTGGGTGTGCTGTCCGGGGGGAGGCAGACCCTGCAGACCGGTGAGTCCCACGCCGTGCCCCCGTGGCGCCTCTGGCTCTGCCCCACTCCGTCGGCTGCGAGCTGGGGGTCGGGGGGCGGAGGGGGGAGGGCAGGATTTGCGGCGCCGGTCGGGGTGCGGGGGCCGCCTGGGAGCCGCAGGCAGTGCTGAGCTCACGGCCTGGGCGCCGTTCTGTGTCTCTGAGCCCAGCTCCATTCGTTCTGCTGTGAGCTCTGTGCCGCAGCCGCGATGCGCTGCCACTGCCAGGCTGGGCCCCCGCTGCAACCCTGCAGGAGGTGCAGCGCAGGAGGAGCTGCTGCTCCACACCTGGGTGCGCCGAGACCCCGCTGGGCTCTGCGCGGCCTGGGGGGTGGGGGTGGGGGTTCCCTTTGCAGACCTTTGCCACCCCTGCAGCCCCCAGCCCCACACTGAGCCACCGAACGCAGAGCCACGATGCTCCGCGCCGCTCCTCTGCGCTGCGTCCAAAGCCAGAAGTGCCACTTTTTGGGGATGGGGTCTTGGAGGGCTGAGCTGCGCCGCGCTGCCTGGCTGCGCTCCCATGGGTGCAGCTGGGTGCGTCGGGAGCTCCGGCCCCTCCTTGGAGGTTGGGGTTCCGTTCTCTGCTCCCTCCTGTGCTCCGGGGCTCCCGCTCTGCTCTGTCCCCTCCTCTCCGTGGGCTCGGCGCTGATGTTGGATCACTCACTGCTGCTCTTCTTGTTTTTCTGTCTCCGTTTCTGCATGCCACTCTTCTTCTGTTTCGCAGCCACAGTAGAAGCGGTAGAGGCACGGGAAGGTACGGCCCGAGAGACCCAAACTGTGTGTGTGTGCATCTCAGAGAGCTTCCCTGCCTCCCTCGGCTCTGGCTTCACCAGGAGGTGCCAAATGCCCAGGCTTTGGCTCTGTAATGAACTCTGAGCCTCGCAGCTCAGCGCCACCATCCCCAAATCCCCCTCAGGGCCCTGCAGCGCATCCAGCCCAAGGGCTGGGGGCAGAGCGGGCTGCGCACTGCTCACAGCATCGCTGCTCCCTGCAGGAGGGCCGGCTGCTCCTTGAGGAGCCCTGTTCTCCCCTCACAAACAACGTCCTGACGTAGGACAGCGGCTCCCTGCGCAGGGAGGACCTTCCATGCAGGCTGCTGGAAGCTGATTTGCAAACCAGCCCAATCCTTGCCGCGATGTTTGGTGCAGCACCTCTTTTTGTTCCCCCCATTGGTGCCCGGGGGCAGCATTTGCTGCCAGGTGTTGTTTCCCCATGGGCTGCTCCTCCTGCTGGGGCCAGAAGCGCTGTGTGTTTGCTGGGTTGGCTGCCGCGGGCCGCGCTGGGCTCTGAGCGCTGCGGCTGCGTTGCTTTGCTGCCGTGGGGTTTGGTTGGCACCCAAAGCTGCCGGGATGCGCTGTGAGCGGGGGGGGGGGGGAGCAGGGATGTGGGCTGCCCCGATCCCCCCCCCCTTCTGCCCCCAGACCTTTGGGTTCCTGCCCCCCAACCGCACGGCAGAGCCCTTCTGCCTGCATCCCCCAGCCCGACTCATCCAGCATCTCTGCGCCCTCAGCGTTTGTGGCCGGCGCCGAGCCGAGCGCTGCAGCCGAGGCGTTGGAGGGCAGGGAAGCCATGGAAGCCACGCAGGGGGCCCTGGGCGGGCTGCAGAAGTTTGGCCCACCAGAACCTCATGAGGTTCAGCACGGTGTTGGGTCGGGGCGATCCGACCCCATCTGTATTGACGCAGGGTGGGGAGGAGCTCCTGGAGAGCAGCCCTGCACACAGGGGCTCCTGGGGGGCGAGAAGCTGGACGTGAGCAGAGGGCTGGAGCAGCTCAGCGTGAGGAAAGGCTGCGGGAACTGGGCTTGTTGAGCTTGGAGAAAGGAAGGCTGCAGGGAGACCTGGTGGTGGCGTCCAGGAGCAGATAAACAGGAGGGGGACGGTGGGTGGTGATGGGACAAGGGGGGCGGTTTTAAAGTGAGACGGGAGCTTTAGGATGGATGTGAGGAGGAAGTTTTTGAGTCAGAGGGCGGTGAGGCACTGGCACAGGCTGCCCAAGGAGGCTGTGGATGCCCCCATCCTTGCAGGCACTCAGGGCCAGGCCGGATGCGGCTCAGGGCAGCCCGGGCTGCTGGTTGGCGACCTGCACACAGCAGGGGGGTCGGAAGCGGCTGAGCATCGCGGTCCTTTTCTAAGCCATTCTATGACCCCCCCGCCCTCTTTCCCCCCCCTGCAGCCATCCGGGGCTTCTCCCCGCAGCACAAGATCCGCAGCTTCGAGGAGGCTCGGGGTCTGGACCGCATCAACGAGCGCATGCCGCCGCGCCGGGACTCGCTGCACGCCGACGGGGCGCTGCACCTCCACCCCAGCCCCAGCCCTGCCGACAAGAACAACGGCAAGAAGAGCCCCTGACGGCGCCTGGCAGCGGCCCACGGATTTTATTTATTTATTGATATTTGGGATGGGGGGGGGGAGGGGGGGGGGGGGGGCGGGGGGGGAGCCGCTTTCAGCCGCAGGCACCGCCGCGCTCCCGTCCGCATGTCGCCAGGTGCCCGTCCTGTTCCTTTGGGTTCTAATTTATGTTCCATATATATATATGTACATACACACACACACATAGATATCAAATAGCCCCTTTCTTCGGAGGTTGAGAAGCCGGGCCCGGTGCAGGGCGCTGCTGCAGGCGCTGCGCTGCTCCCTGGCAGCCCCCAGCCTGGCCCTGCTGGGCCTCCTGCTGCTCCGGGCTCCCCCCGTCCTTCAGCCCTGCTGAACCCTCGGATCCCAAAGCAGGGGGGAGGCAGCGCTTCCGTCCCCCCCCCTCCATCTGCATCTCCCTGGGCTCCTTTCGGATCCCCCCATCCCACCTCCAGCTCTTTGGGACCCTTCCTTTGGG
>NW_024884524.1:12620-12972 GCF_019232065.1 Centrocercus urophasianus
CCACCTTTTTGGGCACCTTCATTTTGTTTCGGGTCCTTTGGGTCCCCATCCCATCTGCATCCTTTCGGGCTCCTTCCCTTTGGCTGCCCCCATCCCATCTGTGTTCTTTTGGGATACCTGGTTTTTTTGGGCTCCTTCCCTTTGCCTCCACCTCTCCCATCTCCATCTTTTTGGGATCATTTGCAGCTTTTCGGGCCCCTCGCTTTGGATCCTCCACTCCACCTTCATCTTCGGGTCCTTGGCTTTGCCTCCCCCCATCCCATCTCTGTGGGGTCCTTCACTTTGGGGCCCTCACTGCACATCGGCCTTTTTGGGGTCCTTCACTTTTTGGGGCCCTTCTTTTTGGATCCCC
>NW_024884525.1:0-26611 GCF_019232065.1 Centrocercus urophasianus
GGGCAATCTCTTCTCCAGGCCAGCTGGCCACACTGCTTCTGAGAGGAGCCAGGATGCCGCTGGCCTTCTTGGCCATTTGGGCACGCTGATGGCGGCTGCGACGTCTCCCGTCCTCCAGGAGCCCAAGTCCCCCTCCGCAGGGCAGCTGGCACTCAGCTCTTCTCCCGCTCTGTGCTCCCGTTTGGCATCGCCCCGACTCAGGAGCAGCACCGTGCCCTTGGCCGCGTTGAACCTCATTCAGTTCTCTTGGGCCCACTCCTCCTCCTGTCCAGGTCCCTCTGGATGCCGTTCCTTCCTTGGTGCAGAAGCCAGAAAACTCAAGGATGAGGAGAGCTGCGGGGAATCCCTGTGGACCCCTCCAGGGATACCTGCACCGCCTGCTCACATTGCTTCTCTAAGGTGCCGGTATACCAACAGCACAGCACAGCACTGAGATCTGTGTTGCAGGACCACAATCTCACTGCAGGCACAGAGACACTGCAGGACTCACATGACTGAAATGTTGTCGTGAATGATTATGTTCTCCTTAGGTGAGGCTGTGAAGTTGGTCTTTAAGTGAGAATAACTGAAATGTATCAAGCTCTGATGGGGATGAATGAGTGAGCAGAGAGCTGTAGGTAAGAATTAAGGGGCAGTCGTACATGGCTGACTCTGTTGTAGGTGTGTAGTACAGGACACCTGGCCAGAAGGAGCAAGTTGATGAGATCTCTGCACACAGTTGGGAGTAGAGTCGTGATAACAGGCACTGGTTCTTCTGGGAGATGTCAAATACCCTGGAATTTGTTGGGTAAGCAATGCTGCCAGCTGCACACGGTCCAGGAAATTCCTGCAGTGCGTTAAAGACGACTTTCTGATGCAGGTGGCGGAGGAGCCAATGAGCAGAGGGGTGCTGCTGGACCTTGTTCTTACCGACAAGGTAGGGCAGACTGGGGATGTGAAGGCTGGGGGCAGCCTGGAATGCAGCTATCAGGAGATAGTGAAGTTTGGGATCCTGAACGGAAAAAGCAAGGTAATAAGGAGGATCACAACCTAAAGTTGACTTTGAGAAAGTCAATTTTGACCTCCTCAAGGAACTACCTAGACGTACCCCATGGGCAAAAGCACAGCAAGGTAAGGGGGTCTGTGAGAGCTGGTTGATATTTAAGCACCACTTCTTCCAAGCTCAACATTGATGCATCCCTAAGAGAAAGAAGTCAGGCAAAAATGGCAGGAGACTTGTGAGGAAGAGCAAGGAGCTCGTGGAAAAACTCAAAGAGAAGAAGAAAGTCTATGAAATGTGGAAAAAGAGTCTAGCCTCCTGGGAAGTAAATAGGAATGTTCTCAGGGCCTGTAAGGACACAACAAGGAAGGCTAAGGCCCACTGTCACAGAGTTGACCAGATCCATCCATGTCCGTGACAGGGGCGACAGGCCTCTGCCCGGCCCCCCCCCACCCCAGTCCCACAAAAAAATGGGAAGGAAGGAAGGGAGGAAAAGAGCAGCGGCAACAATCTATGAAGGAAAACTTATTTTACTATAATATTGGAATACAAGATAACACAATATGTACAATTTAATTGAAATTGAGATTAATAAATCAGACAAGATGAGAGAGTGAGAGTTCCCGGGACCGATTCAAACCTGAAAAGCTTGGAACGGCCAGGAAAGCGCCTGCAGCACCCACTGCAAGGCAGCAAGAGAGCGGCCCCCCCACCCGGAAGAGCCAGATCCCATGACTGCTGTAATGTACAGGGATCGGTACTTGGAATTGGGGCAGTGACACTTTAATGCCCCGTGCACTACATGATGTTTTGATGTGGAATACTGGAACCCAAAAACAAAAAACAAAAACAAAAAACATAGCACCATGACATTCCACCCCTTATTCTACATCGTTACATCATGCTTAAAATATATATACATATATACAAACAAACAAAAAATGATTAAAATGCACACATGGCTATATACATATACATAGAATTACTAACTGCACTCCCCCGGCATCAAGTTTCCTTGTGGTACACATTGAACATCCCCATTCTTCTGCATTACCCACCAAGTGCATCCTGGTCCCTGGGCAAAAACTGTACCACGGAGAGGTTTGCCCTTTCCAGAAGCTGGAAGAACCCAAACTGCCTTTTCTAACATGTTCTTTACATGTACAACAGGGACTTTATCTTTCTCTACGGTATGTAGGGAACTGGATTGGTTAGGACCATCACGATTGATGGATCCTCTGGTACTGACTAACCAGGTGGCTTCTGCCAAATGCTTCTCCCAGTGCTTAAATGTTCCACCACCCAGTGCTTTTAGCATCGTTTTTAACAATCCATTGTATCGTTCAATTTTACCAGAGGCTGGTGCATGATAGGGAATATGGTAAATCCACTCAATGCCATGATCTTTGGCCCAAGTATTTACAAGAGAATTTTTGAAATGAGTCCCATTATCTGACTCAATCCTTTCTGGGGTGCCATGTCGCCACAGGACTTGTTTCTCGAGACCCAGTTGGTGTTTCGGGCGGTAGCACGGGGTACTGCATATGTTTCAAGCCACCCAGTGGTTGCCTCCACCATAGTAAGCACATAATGCTTACCATTGCGAGATCGTGGCAAGGTGATATAATCAACCTGCCATGCCTCCCCATATTTATACTTTTGCCATCGCCCTTCCTCCCAGAGAGGTTTCATTCTCTTGGCTTGTTTGATGATGGCACATGTTTCACAGTTATGAATAACCTGTGCAATGGCATCCATAGTTAAGTCCACCCCTCGGTCTCTAGCCCATTTGTATGTTGCATCTCTCCCTTGATGACCTGAGGTCTCATGGGCCCACTGAGCCAGAAATAATTCACCCTTGTTCTGCCAGTCCAGGTCTATTTGAGCCACCTCAATTCTGGCAGCTCGGTCTACCTGATGGTTATTTTGCTGTTCTTCAGTAGCCCGACTCTTGGGCACATGAGCATCTACATGGCGCACCTTTACAACCATATTCTTTGTTCGGGCAGCAATGTCTTTCCACAGTTCAGCAGCCCAAATAGGGTTACCCCTTCTTTGCCAGTTATTTTGCTCCCACTGCTGTAACCACCCCCATAAGGCATTTGCTACCATCCATGAGTCAGTGTAAAGATAGAGCATTGGCCACCTCTCCCGTTCAGCAACATCTAAGGCCAGTTGGACAGCCTTTACCTCTGCAAATTGGCTTGATTCTCCTTCCCCTTCAGTGGCCTCTGCAACTTGTCGTGTGGGGCTCCACACAGCAGATTTCCATCTGCGATGCTTTCCCACAATACGACACGATCCATCTGTGAACAGGGCATATTTCTTTTCGTTCTCTGGTAGTTCATTGTATGGTGGGGCTTCTTTAGCACGTGATACCTCTTCTCCTGGTGGTGTTCCAAACTTTTTACCTTCAGGCCAGTCCATGATGACCTCTAGGATTCCTGGACGGCTGAGGTTCCCCATCCGTGCTCGTTGTGTAATCAGTGCAATCCACTTACTCCAAGTGGCATCAGTAGCATGATGGGTGGAGGGAACCTTTCCTTTAAACATCCAGTTCAGCACTGGCAGTCGAGGTGCAAGAAGAAGCTGTGTTTCAGTACCGACTACTTCGGAAGCAGCCCGAACCCCCTCATAAGCGGCTAAGATCTCCTTCTCAGTTGCAGTGTAGTGCTCTTCAGACCCTCTGTACGCCCGACTCCAGAATCCCAGGGGTCGGCCTCGGGTCTCTCCTGAGGCTCTTTGCCACAAACTCCAAGTGGGACCGTTCTCTCCAGCAGCGGTATAGAGGATGTTCTTCATACCCAGTCCCGTCTGTACTGGCCCTAGGGCCACAGCACAGGCTATCTCCTGTTTAATCTGTTCAAAAGCCTGCTGCTGCTCGGGGCCCCATGTAAACTCATTTCTCATTCGCATCACATAATAAAGGGGGCTTACAACGAGGCTGTAGTTTGGAACATGCATTCTCCAAAAGCCCACTGCACCCAGAAAAGATTGTGTCTCTCTTTTGCTAGTGGGTGGAGACATAGCAGTGATTTTGTCGATCACATCTGTCGGGATGTGACGACGGCCATCTTGCCACTTTATACCTAGGAACTGAATCTCCTGGGCAGATCCTTTCACTTTGCTTCGCTTAATAGCAAAACCAGCACTCAGAAGAATTTGGATCATTCGCTCTCCTTTTGTAAAGACTTCTTCTGCTGTATCGCCCCACACAATGATGTCATCAATGTACTGCAGGTGCTCAGGAGCACTGCCCTGTTCCAATACAGTTTGGATCAACCCATGGCAAATGGTCGGGCTGTGTTTCCACCCCTGGGGCAAACGGTTCCAGGTATACTGAATGCCCCTCCATGTGAAAGCAAACTGTGGCTTACATTCTTTGGCCAAAGGAATGGAAAAGAAGACATTAGCAATGTCAATGGTGGCATACCATTTGGCTGCTTTTGACTCCAGTTCATATTGGAGTTCTAACATATCAGGCACAGCAGCACTCAGTGGGGGTGTGACTTCATTCAGGCCACGGTAGTCCACCGTCAGCCTCCATTCTCCACTGGCTTTATGAACTGGCCATATGGGGCTGTTAAAAGGCGAGTGAGTTTTGCTGATCACTCCCTGGCTCTCTAGTTGACAAATTAACTTATGAATGGGGAGCAAAGAATCCCTGTTGGTGCGGTACTGACGCCTGTGCACCACTTTTGTAGCAATCGGTACCTGTTGCTCTTTTACTCGCAGCAGCCCCACAACAGACGGATCTTCTGATAGGCCAGGCAAAACAGACAGCTGCTTAATGTTGTCTGTGTCCACAGCAGCTATTCCAAAGGCCCATCGATACCCCTTAGGGTCCTTGAAATGCCCCCTTCTGAGATAATCAATACCTAGTATACATGGAGCCCCTGGGCCTGTCACAATAGGATGTTTTTGCCAGTCCTTACCAGTGAGGCTTATCTCAGCCTCCAACACAGTCAATTCTTGAGAGCCCCCGGTCACTCCAGAAATATGGATTGATTCTGTCCCTTGGTGACTCGAGGGCATCAGAGTGCACTGTGCACCAGTGTCCACCAGTGCCTTATATTTCAGTGGTTCTGATGTGCCAGGCCATCGAATCCACACAGTCCAATATACTCTATTATCCCTTTCCCCCTCCTGACTGAGGGCAGGGCCCCTCTATTCATTACCTGTGGTAACTGGGGCAACTGCACTGGTGGTTGATCTGCTTTGTAATTCTTTCACCCGGGCTCGTAGTACAGGAGTAGGTTGACCGTGCCACTTCCCCATGTCTTCTCCATGGTCACGTAGGTAATACCATAAAGCAATTCGCGGTGTATTACCCCTTACTTGAGCCGAAGAGCGTTTGCTTCTAACAGCTGAGATCTTTGATGGTGCACGTGAGAAGGAAGGTTCATTGTCTTTAGTTAGGTGGGCTCGCATCATCTCCTTCATCTCCTTGATCTCTTTCATTAGACTCTTTTGATTATCCTGATCTTCATCACGCATCTCTGATACTGCTACAGGTTTGTCACGGTTAATCAGTTGAGACACTTGCTCCGTCATTTTTGATATAGCAGCAATGGCAGCATGAATTGGGGACAGCAATTGTTCATAGTTTTGGAGCGTAACAATTAATTCATAAACTAAGGGCCTTCTCTGTTGTTCGTTGAATCTGTCACACGCTGACATCAGTGTAGAGGCATATTTGTCCGGCGCTGTTGTCACGATTTTCTGCCATATCTCAGGCGTCGTCCTCACTTTTTCAGGGTCGCGGTCTTGGCGTGGATGGTTAGGAACAAAGTCAGGGTCATACAACATTTCCATCACGCCTATTTCCCTCAAATACTGGATCCCCTTTTCAACTGTATCCCATTTTTTCATCGCAATCTTCAAGCCATTTTTGAAGGGATACTTTTCCTTCACAGCTATTAACACTCGTTCCCAGAGGGAGGCAGCCTCATCCGAACATCGACTAATTCCTCTATCAATAGCTGGATCTCTGGCAATGGAGCCTAGTTGGCGAGCTTCATTACCATCCAGAGACAAGCTATGGGCCCCACTGTCCCAACAGTGAACCAACCAGGAAACAAGAGTTTCATTCGAGCACCGTGTGAACTCCTTTCTTGAACCTTGGATTTCAGTCATCTTTAGAGGCCGGCGAGTAGTAATAGAGATTTCCTCTTCATCACTCTCTTCTGCACGTCTCTTAGTTTTCCCTTTTGCCTTTCACGATGGTGGTGGTTCTGAGGAGGGCCCCTCACCTGGATCTTCCTCCACCTCCTCCTCCTCTTCTTCTCTTTTTTGTTCAAGACGCGAAGACACTCGTTTCCACTTCTTGCCCTCCACAGGAGCAACTGGAATTGTTACTGGTGTCTCCTGTGATTGATTAGATTTGACTTGGGGATTTTCCCCTTTGGCTTGAACCTCAGCTCGGAAACTCTCTCTCTCCAGAATGGTATTATATAGGGCACGGTAAGCACAAGCCAAACCCCAAATAAGTTGTACCTCCTTAGATTTATGTAAGCCGCATAGTCCCTGACTCAAATACTGGCTTAGTTTCTCAGGATCCCACAGGTGTTCAAGAGTAAAATCCCATGACACTGCGGGTCCCCATGCTCCTAAGACCTTTCTTAAACCTCTCCATATTCCCTGCCAGTCATCATTCTCTAGTTTTGGGGAAGACTCCTTATTATGAATGCGTTGGAGTACACTCAGGAGAATTGATGACACGAACAACAACAACAACATGAGTATTAATTCAAGACTCGTAAAACGTTTGACAAACCGAGAAGAAAACCCTGAGACTGGTCTGAACATCGTGTTGTTTGTAAAATCACCTATTCCATTTGGGATGTAATTGTTTGTGAAATTAGCCATTCCTTCCGGGATGTAAATGTCAAAGTTCAAATCATACCACATTGCAAGTAGGTAAAACATAGGTGTCTCCATCAGTGCCCTTAGGTAGTTATATATGAATGCAATTCCACAACACGTGTGAGATGGATTATTGGCCAGTAGGTTGTGAGTAACACCATTGCTTTTAATCCTTTACCCAGCACCCCCACGATAACGAGTGGGTTCATCGCTGGTGCTTGCTAAAAAGGGGTTAATGAATTGAAGCTAACAAGAGGAGGGAAAAAAAAAGAAAAAAAAGGCACTACACAGACTAAGTAGTGCTCAAAGTTTACAAATATCCCAGAACACTGGCAGTACGCCTAATCTTTCAAGGTCAGGTTTTCCAGCACAGAAACTTGAACTACTGATAATGCTCCCTAACGAAGCTCTCTGAGAGCAGAGAGAAAAAAAGATTCGTTCTAAAAGCTAAAAAGCAGCTCGAGCCCCACGCTGGGCGCCAAAAATCTGTCACAGAGTTGACCAGATCCATCCATGTCCGTGACAGGGGCGACAGGCCTCTGCCCTCCCCCCCCACCCCAGTCCCACAAAAAAATGGGAAGGAAGGAAGGGAGAAAAGAGCAGCGGCAACAATCTATGGAGGAAAATTTATTTTACTATAATATTGGAATACAAGATAACACAATAGATACAATTTAATTGAAATTGAGATTAATAAATCAGACAAGATGAGAGAGAGAGAGAGTTCCCGGGACCGATTCAAACCTGAAAAGCTTGGAACGGCCAGGAAAGCACCTCCAGCACCCACTGCCAGGCAGCAAGAGAGCGGCCCCACCTGGAAGGGCCAGATCCCGTGATTGCTGTAATGTACAGGGATCGGTACCTGGGATTGGGGCAGTGACACTTCAATGCCCCGTGCACTGCATGATGTTCTGATGTGGAATACTGGAACCCAAAAACAAAAAACAAAAACAAAAAACATAGAACCATGACACCCACTTAGAATGAAATACGGTGGGAGAAGTCAAGGATAAAAAGTAAAGCTTCTGGAAGTATGTCACCAGTAAAAGGAATACGAGCAAAAATGTGGTTTTGCTGCTTAAAATGAGGTTTTGGCAAAAACCGTCGACAAAGCTTTCAACACTGTTTTCCATAACTTCCTTGTCGGTAAGCTTAGGAAGTGTGGGATAGAGTGAGGTAAACTGAGAACTGGAGGACAGATAGAGCTCAGAGCGGTGAAGAGTCCAATTGGAGGCCTACAGCAAGTGGTGCCCCTCAGGGGGTGGTGCTGGGTCCAGACTTGTTCAGCATCTTCATGAATGATCTGGGTGAAGGGGCAGCGTCCACTCTCAGCAAGTTTACTGACGATAGGAGGAGTGACTGACACAGCAGAAGGCTGTGCTGCCGTTTGGTGAGAGCCGCACAGAGCAGACAGGCAGAGAGGAACATCAGGAGGTTCAACGAGGGCAAGTGTAGGATCCTGCACCTGGGAGGAATACCTGCATGCATCAGCACAGGTTAGGGGCTAGGCTGCTGGAAAAGATGTCTGTTGAGAAGGACCTGGGTGTCCTGGTGGCCAACAAGTTGCCCACGAGTCAGCAATGTGCCTTCATGGTCAAGAAGACTAAAGGTATCCAGGAGTACATTACAAGTGGGGAGCCAGCAGGTCCAGGGAGGGTCTCTGCCCCTCTGCTCTGCCCTGGGGAGGCCACATCTGGAATATCATGTCCAGTCCTGGGCTTCTCGGTTCAAAAAAGATGGGGATCATCTCCTGTATGAGGAAAGGCTGAGCATCTCGGGACTGTTCAGCCTGCAGAAGAGAAGGCTGAGAGGGAATCTGCTTGACTGTTTATAAAATATCTAAAGCATAGGTATCAAGTGGATGGCAGCGGACTTCAGTCCTGTGCTTGCCACACAGCCCTCAGACATTTGGTTTGGTGGGAGGGGATTGCAGAAGCAACATTCCTCCCACTGCAAGCAAAGATCAGATTCATGACCACCTGAGGAACCTCAACATCCACAAGTCTCCCACTGAGACACATCCCAGAGTCCTGAGGAAACTGGCTGATAGCTGCCAAGCCCCTCACAATGATGTCTGAAAAGCTGTGGCAATGGGGCGAAGTCTCTAGTTACAGGAAAAAAGGTAAGATCACAGCCATTTCTAAGGGTAGAAAGAATGACCTTGGCAACTACCAACCAAGACCAAGTCTCATCTCTGTGCTGGGAAAGACCACAGAGTAGATTCTCCTGGAAGCTATGCTAAGGCACATGGAAGATATGAAGATGATGCAGGAGAATCAGTGTGGCTGCACCAGGACAAAGCATCGGTGTGGCTTGACCAACTTCTATGATGGCATCACTGCAGTAACAGAAAAGGGAAGAGCCACTGATATAATCTATTCTTACTTTAGTGTGGCCTTTGACACAGTAACCCACAACATCTTTCTCCCCAGATAGGAAGTATATGGATTTGATAGGTGGATTGTTCAGCGGACGAAGAACTAGCTACAGGATCGAGTCCAGAGAGCAGCGCTCAGTGGCTCAGTGTCTGCATGGAGACTGGTGCCGAGTGCTGTTCCCCAGGGGTCAGTGCTGGGGCCGATACTCTTCAATATCTGCATTGAGGACATTGACAGTGGGATCAAGTGCACCCTCAGCAAGCGTGCTGATGACACCAAGCTGTGGGGTGTCGTCAACACACCACAGGGGTGGGTACCATTCAGAGGGACCTAGGCAGGCTTGAGCAGTGGGCCCGGGTAAACCTCATGAGGTTCAACAAATGCAAATGCAAGGTCTTGCACCTGGCTCGAGGCAGCTCCCACTACCGGTATGAGCTGGGGGCTGAAAGGATTGAGCACGGCCCTGCTGAAAAGGACCTGGGGGTGCTGGTGGATGGCAAACTGGACATGAGCCAGCAACATGCCCTCGCAGTGCAGAAAGCCAGCTGTATCCTGGGCTGCATTAAAAGAAGTGTGACCAGCAGGGCGAGGAAGGTGATCCTGCCCCTCTGCTCTGCACTGGTGAGGCCTCACCTGAAGCACTGCATCCAGCTGTGGAGTCCTCAGTACAGGAGAGAAATGGACTTCTTGGTATGTGTCCAGAGGGCCACAGAAATGATCCCAGGGACGGAACACTTCTCCTATGAGGACGGGCTGATAGAGCTGGGGCTGTGCAGCCTGGAGAGAAGGCCGTGAGGTGACCAGATTGCAGCCTCAGTATCTGAAGGGGAGCTACAGGAAAGAAGGGGACAAACTCTTTAGCAGGGTCTGTAGTGACAGAAAAAGAGGAAATGGCTTCAAACTCAGAGGGTAGATTTAGGTTACATATAAAGAAACGTATTTTGCAGTGAGGGTGGTGAGGCACTGCAACAGGCTGTCCAGAGATGTGGTGGATGTCCCTGGGGACTTGCAAGCGAGGCTGCACCAGGCCCTGGGCAACCTGATCTAGCTGTGGTGTTCCTATTCATCAGTGGGGGGCTGGACTGGATGGCCTTCAGAGATCCCCTCCAACTCTAAGGACTCTATGATTCTATGATTCAAAGAGGTGTGCGGTGACAGGACAAGGGGCAATGGGTACAAACTGCAGCATGGGAAATTCCATATAAAGGCAAGGAAGAACTTCTTTACCACAAGAGTGCCAGAGACCTGGGACACCCTGTCCAGAGATGTCGCGGCGTCTACTCCCCCGGAGACAGCCAAGAGCCGACTGCAACCTGCCACAGGGAACCTGCTCTAGCAGTGGGTGGGAATCCCAGGCATCCATTCAGGCTGGAAGGAGTGGCACTTGAGAGCAGCTCTGCAGAGGATCTGGGGGTCCTGATGGATGAAAAGCTGAACATGAGCCAGCAGTGTGTGGTAACAGCTCGGAAAGCAAATGGGATCCTGGGCTCCATCAGCAGAGGGGTGGCAGCAGGGACAGGGAGGTGATCGTCCCTCTCTGCTCTGCTCTCATGAGGCCCCATCTACAGCACTGGGTCCAGGGCTGGAGCCCCCAGGACAAGAAAGACAGGGAGCTGTGGGAGAGGGTCCAGAGGAGCCGCAGAGATGAGCAGGGGCTGCAGCATCTCCCTGCAAAACCAGGCTGAGGGAGCTGGGCTCGTTCAGCATGGAGAAGAGGAGCTGGGGCTGAGCTGAGTGCAGCCTGCAGCGCCTGCAGGGAGCCTGCAGCCAGGAGGGGAGGCAGCTCTTGGGCAGGGGAGATGAGAGCAGGGAACGGCTGGAAGCGGAGGGAGGGCAGCTGGAGGCTGGAGGTCAGGGAAGTTGTGTGCTGGGAGAGCGGTGAGGGGCTGAACAGCTGCCCAGAGAGGCTGCGATGCCCCGTCCATCGCTGGAGGTGTTGGAGGCCAGGCTGGATGGGGCCCTGGGCAGCCTGGGCTGCTGTGAAACGTGGGGAGGTTGGTGGCCCTGCGTGTGGCGGGGAGTTGGAGCTTCGTGATCCTGGAGTCCCTTCCAACCCCGGCCATTCTGTGATTCTGTGATCTCCACAGGT
Organism: Centrocercus urophasianus; assembly: GCF_019232065.1. Taxonomy (NCBI): domain Eukaryota; kingdom Metazoa; phylum Chordata; class Aves; order Galliformes; family Phasianidae; genus Centrocercus; species Centrocercus urophasianus. Next base: position 11,312 of record NW_024884525.1, read on the forward strand.
CCCTTCCGACCCCTACATGCTGTGATTCTGTGATGTTTAGAAAGCAACGCCACCAACCTGTGTCACACTCATACGGCTCCTTCCTGAAAACCTCCGTGCGAGCTGCGCGTCGCCCGGAGAGCAAAGATAGGAGCGCTCTGCGAGGCATGCCGGGAGCCGTAGTCCAGCGCCGTGGGGCGCGCAGGAGCGGAAGTGCGGCGCCGCGCGCCATGCCGGGAGCCGTAGTCCGTCCCCGCGCCGCTCTCGCCATGCCCTGCTGCTGGAGGGCTGCGCGGCCCGGCGCGGAGCGGAGCGGGGCTGAGGCGCACAGCGGAGATGAGCGCCGTTCTCGCCGTGAAGCAGTACGTGTCGAAAATGATCGAGGACAGCGGGCCGGGCATGAAGGTGCTCCTGATGGACCGGGAGACGGTGAGCGGCGGGGCCGGGCCGGGCGGGGCGCGGGGCCGGTGTTCGGCGCGCGGTGACGCGGCTCTCCCCGCAGCCCGGCGCGGTCAGCATGGTGTACACGCAGTCCGAGATCCTGCAGAAGGAGGTTTACCTCTTCGAGCGCATCGACTCCCCCGGCAGGGAGCCCATGAAGCACCTGAAGGCCGTCTGCTTCCTGCGGCCCACCAAGGTGAGAGCCCTCCCCGCGGGGAGACGGTGGGGCTGAGCGCCTCTGATCGCCGCTCTGTGGCTGTGTGTTCCTTCAGGAGAACGTGCACTGCCTCATTCAGGAGCTGCGGAGGCCGAAGTACAGCATCTATTGTATCTGTAAGTACGTGCTGTTCGGAGCTCCCGACGTTCAGTGAGGCGCCGATGGGAGGCGCTGGCCTCCCCCGCGGGCAGAGTGCCGCTGAGATTCTGAAAATGGCTGAATGGCAGGTTTTACATTGTTTAGATCGCCAGATCTAAGTTTACCCTTTAATGTATTTATCGGTGGTGCAGACGGTGGGACCAAGTGCACCCTCAGCAGTGGCTGATGGCACTGAGTGGATCACAGAATCACAGAATGATAGGGGTTGGAAGGGACCTGCAGAGATCACGGAGTCCAACCCCCTGCCAAAGCAGTTCCTGCAGCAGGTCGCACAGGTCGATGTGCAGGTGGGTCTGGAACATCTGCAGAGAAGGAGACTCCACCACCTCCCTGGGCAGCTGTTCCAGTGCTCCGTCACCTCACCTAAAGAAGTTCTTGCGTACATTTGTGTGGAACTTCCTGTGCTGCAGTTTCTGGCCATTCCCTCTTGTCCTGTGTCCACACACTGCTGAAAACAGTCCGCCCTCGCCGCTCTGCCCCCCACACCTTAGATATTTATAGACCTGGATCAGGTCCCCTCTCAGTCATCTTTTCTCAAGGCTACACAGACCCAGTTCACTCAGCCTTTCTCCATAGGGGAGATGCTCCAGGCCCTTCAGCGTTTTGTGGCCTTCTCCTGGACTCTTTCCAAGAGATCCCTGTCTTTTTTCGTACAGAGCCCAGAACTGGACGCAGTGCTCCAGATGAGGCCTTACCAGGGCAGAGCAGAGGGGGAGGATCGCCTCCCTCGACCTGCTGGCCACGCTCTTTGCAATGCACCCCAGGATGCCATTGGCCCTCTTGGCCACAAGGGCGCACTGCTGGCTCATGGCCGACCTGTCGTCCACCAGGACACCCAGGTCCCTCTCTGCAGAGTGGAGCGGTGCAGTTGGCACAGCAGAAGGAAGGGATGGTGTCCAAAGGGAGCTGGGCAGGCTGAGGAATGGGCCCACGTATAAACTCAGTGAGGTTCAACAGGGCTGAAGGCAGTGTTGGGTCGGGGCAATCCCAGATACGAGTACAGACTGGGAGAAGAACTCCTTAAGAGCTGTCCTGCAGAGAAGGATTTGAGAGTCCTGATGGATGAGAAGCTGGAGATGAGTCAGCAGGAAACGCTCACAGCCTACCAGGCCAACTGCATCCTGGGCTGCACCAGCAAAAGGGTGGCAGTGGGGCAGGGAGGGATTTTCCCCCTCTGCTCTGCCCTTGTGAGGCCCCATTTGGATTAGTGCGTCCAGGGCTGGGCCCCAGCACAAGAAAAACAGCTGTTGGAGAGGGTTCAAGGAGGCCATGAAGATTGTCAAAGGGCTGGAGCACCTGTCCTGCAAAGAAAGGCTGAGGGAGCTGGGGGTGTCAGCCTGGAGGAGAGAAGGCTCCAGGGAGACCTGAGAGCAGCCTTCCAGTACTTAAATGGCGGTTATAAGAAAAATCAGCTTTTTCCTCAGACAGTGATTGGATAAAGGGGAGCACTTTAAAATGAGAGGGGAGATTTAGGCTGACATGTTTTCAGTGAGGGTGTGATGAGGCCGTGACACTGCTGCCCAATGTGCAGCCCAATGTGTGGGTGCCCCATCCCTGGAGGTGCCTAAAGTTGTGCTGCATGGGGCCCTGGGCAGCCTGACGTGGGGAGGGGGGGCATCCAGCCCATGGCAGAGGGATTTGAGCTCTGTGATCTCTGAGATCTCTTCCAACTGAAGCCATTCTATGAAATTGTTTTAGAAAAAGTTACATGCATATAAAATAAAATAGTTAAACTGAAACAACTGATAAGAATCTTCATAAAGCAATGCCATAACCCATATTACCCTGCTATGGCTATTCCTGAAAACTTCAGGGATTTTGAAGCCTCGCGGTGCTTCGTAAACATGAAAGAAGCTGGCTTTAGAGTGCCTTTATTACAGTGGAAACAGAGATGAGACACTGGCCCAAGTCTGGAAGGTAAATCATTCAGAGACAGTGTTAACTTGTTGGGCCAAACCCAGAGCGCAGCGTCTTGTAACCCTGGTGGATGAGGCAGGAGTTCCTCACGCGTTCTGTTCGTGCTGTCGAATATTCGGTAGGTTTGGAAATGGAAATGTAACTACAGCGGCCTTTCTGCTGAGGTGCAGCCGTCGTGCGCGCCAGGTTCTGGGCAGTGATCCGCAGTGGCCTCCAGGTGTCCCTGTGGGCCCGCAGTGCTGGAGGAGCAGCTCCGGGTTGCAGGGGCGGGTGGTGGTGACCTGCTGACACGGCGATGCTGAGAAGCTCCAGCTTGCAGTAAGCTGGCCACAGTGTTAAACTAGTTAATAGTGCTTATCTTTTAGCTTTGTAAATCTACTAATTACAGCCGTGTATGGCGTTACCTAATTGAGCAGATGCTGAGCAGGGAGAGGCAAGAGAGACTACCTGCACAGTAATTATGGGTGTGAAGGCAAATTGTGTTGCAGTCCACTCCTGCTCCAGGGGAGAATCGGGTCATGCTGTGCTGTGGTGTTCTTGTGTTCTGTGTCACTCACGGAGCCCAACTGCTCTTTCTCTGTTGTTTTCTTTCAGATTTCAGTAATGTGATCAGTAAGAGTGATATCAAGGCATTAGCTGAGGCTGATGAACAGGAAGTTGTGGCAGAAATTCAGGTGAATTTTGAATCTTTTAAGTAGATTTCTTAATCCAAGGGCATTAGGAGATGGATACACACGCTAGCAAACATGCATGTCTCAAAAGGAGGACTCTGGAGGTCTTGAACAGTGAGCAACAACACTGCGGAAAACCCGTGTGTTCCATTTCTCTCTGCCCTCCAGTTGCTGGAGCTGCTGCTGGTGCTGCTGGCATCATTTCACAAGGCTGCTGCGTGTTTGTTGGCATCAACAAAGAGCTATCTACGTGAAAAGTACAACAGGAAGTGGCAGTGGAGTTGTCAGCAGAAGTGTAAAGATTGTGAGTATGTAGGCATGGAGGAAGGAGAAGTGATCAGAGTCAGTGAGTGCAGCGCTTAGGGTTTTACCGTTGCCAATACACATGCTCTTGTGGGCTGAACAGGGCTGGGCAGGGCATTAACTGTATTTGCTTTCACTTGTTGGCAGGAGTTCTATGGAGATTACATTGCAGTGAATCCACACGTTTTTTCTCTCAACCTCTTGGGCTGCTGCCAGGTATGCAAAAAGCTAACTGTCCTGCAGGGCTCCGGGGCCTTGTTTTGTGGTGACAGAGAGCCCAGTAGCCACAGCCAAGTGGGTGCAGTGGCAGTGGTTGCCCAGCAGGCAGAATGCCGTGTCCAGCCCCAAAGGGTGGCTGGTTGTTAGCAGGAATTACAGTCTGGACTGTGGCCTTTGGTGTACCTGCTCCTGTAGTCAACATGTAGTCTGCTTGGAGGGAAATGCAGCTTCATGGGACAAAGGGCTGGGGATGGCACGTCCATCTCTCAAGCAACCTTTCCTTCTAGGGTCGCAACTGGGATCCAGCCCAGCTGTCCAGGACAACTCAAGGGCTGACTGCTCTGCTTCTGTCCCTGAAGAAATGCCCCATGATTCGATACCAACTCTCTTCTGAGCCAGCAAAGAGGCTTGCTGAATGTGTGAAGGTGCGGTGAGCAGTGTTAAGTGAGTTTGGCAACTTTGCTTAATTTTTGTTGAACGTTTTTTCCATAATGTTCTTTAGCCAGTTCTTGTCAGTCCTTCCATTTCTATGTTACGTGGCTTTCGGCAGGTCGCATCCCCTTGTTTCTGCCTCCCCCAACCTATGCGAGAAGCGAAGGCCCTTATTTCTCACAAGTCCCATTAACTGCAGTGTGTTACTGATGCCTTTTGAAAGCAGGAGCTGTTTTCTCAATAGCAGTGTAGACTGAGATTGCAGTGCAGCTTGTTTTTCTCCAGCTTTTCACTTTTTATTCATCCGTTACAAAAGCGAGGGGGAACTTTTTCCAGGTATACTTATAACCAAGTGGGTTTTTTTTGTATGTTTCTCAACAGCAAGTAATCACTAAAGAGTATGAGCTGTTTGACTTCCGTCGCACTGAGGTTCCTCCTTTGCTCCTTATTCTGGACCGCTCAGACGATGCCATCACCCCCCTGCTGAACCAGGTGAATCACCTCAGCTGTCCGAGGGGTAGCAGTGAGTGCTGGCAGTGCGCAGAGCCTCGTGGCAGTAGCTCACAGCCTGACGGTGTGGTTTGTATTCAGGGGTAAAAAGTATTGCCCCCGTTCTTTTGCAATCTTTCTTTTATCTTGTGGCTCAATTTTCAGACTGTTGAGCGTGGATTGTACGTGTTGGCTTCAGAGGCAGAGGTGGCCAAAGATCAGATCAAGTACACTTTGCATTTAGAGTCCTGGTGTCTCAGCAGTGTTGTGTTAAATGGTGTGTCTGTGCAGGCTGCTTGGTAGTACGTGGCCATGTTTACAGAGTGACCTTGTCCGGGCGTATTTCTCGTTCTTTGTTGTTGATGGGTGGCAGCATTTTTCTGTGGTTTGTTTCTTTGCTGCGTTGTCGCTGTGCTGCAGACCTGGCATCTTCTCTCCTTTCTGTGGGATATGCTCAGATCTCAAGTCACTCTGGGTTACCCCCGCTGCAGGCAGCGCTGTGTGGGAGCTGGTGGCGATCCTTGTGCACTGGAGCAATCTGATAGTCAGCAGCCAAGCTCACATGTGGCTTGTAGAGTTAAGGACAGCACTCAGCACAGGGTACCAAAAGTGTTGTCTGCTGTGTGGAGATTTTCTGTCCGGAAGAGAGAGTCAAATGAATGTAAATGCAGCGTCAGGCATGCCAGCACTCTGATCAGCCTTCAGTTTTCTCTCTAAATTGAAATGAGTCTTCCCAGAATAAATATAGTAGCTCACTGATGTACAGGAACTCTCCAATTGCTGTGTAAGAAGCACAGGAGTGTGTAGGAAGTTATAGTTTGTAACTGTGGAACCTCTGCAGCCAAAAATAAATGTTCATTCACAGGAGAAGGGGGAGCTAATGGTGGCAAATAGAGCTGCTGGAACAGGAATACGAATCCCAGTTGTTGTGCTTTTAGAGTCATTTCCTTTGAATGTACCTGTGGTAAGCAGCCTCGGATGGGGGTGGTTTTCCTACGTGTTGGCGTCAGCACCTCTGACACTGAGATGCCTTTGTGATAGGAACAGCATTTATTTCTGACTGTAATGTTCTGACAGAAGTTTGAGGAGGAGACCCTCTGAGTCCGCGCTGTTACTGGAGGAATGGGAAATGACCTTGAGCAGCCTGAAATCTTTTCCAGCGCAGTGTGGTACCGTGCTGAAGCCAATGCTCGCCTTTCTCTCTCCCCATGTGCCAGTGGACGTACCAGGCTATGGTTCATGAATTGCTGGGCATCAACAACAACCGCGTTGACCTCTCGCGTGTGCCGGGCATCAGTAAGGATCTCCGAGAGGTGGTCCTGTCTGCTGAGAACGACGAGTTCTAGGCCAACGTAGGTGGCTGTGTCTTATGGTGGGGATCTCCCTGAGTAGCTGAATGCTGGAGTCAGGTTCCGTTCTTGGAACCTTTCGGTCCTTCAGTGACTTTGAATGTTAAGGGGAGGAAAGTTTATGTAGGGTGAAAGTCACTGTGTCGTGCAGGCAGTATCTGATGTGTAATAACACGGTTTTGTGATAGTTGTAAATAAAATCTGGACCAATCACAAAGCTGTTTGGTCAAGTGTGAGTGTCAAATAGATGAGGTGATCTGCAGTGGTACTGAAGTGTTTTGGGTTCAGAGTGTCTCTGTGTCTTAGCTGTATTAGAACTCGTGTTCAGATGGTTTTCTCTCAGCTGCCCTCCTTGTTCCATGCAGAACATGTACCTGAACTTTGCAGAGATTGGCAGCAACATCAAGAATCTTATGGAGGATTTCCAGAAGAGGAAACCTAAGGAGCAGCAGAAGCTGGAATCCATAGCAGATATGAAGGTACAGACAGGACTTGGCAGGTAGTGCAGGTCACTGCTGACTGCACGCTGGCAGTCTGCATTCAGTTCAGACCTCTGCAGTGAGTGATCAGTGGGGCAGGAACCACTGTCCTGTGTTCAGCACGGTATTTTTTACTGGGATCCAGACCCTGGGGTTGGCCTTTCTGCACCGCTGCAGCACAGCCTGCTTGCTCTGTCTGCTCCCTGAGCTGCTTTTAGAGCCTGCTGGAAGCCAGCCAGAATCCCCCCAGCTGAGTTGATAAGCTCTAGTTCAGGTACTTGGCGTAACCCAGTGTGGCTGTATAGACTTCCTGTCTGAGCTGGGTCACTTGGCAGCTGCCCACAGCAGGGTCTGTTAATTCAGTCGCTGCTGACGATTTAAAGAATCCTGGCAGTGTCTCTGGAGTTACTTGATGTGTTCTTTTATTTTGGGTGTAAACAAAAAGCACAGCCAAAAATCTCCTTGTATCTGGAGAAATCTTTCAGTCTTTTTCTGGATTTGAGGTGCCTGACCATCCGTGCACCTGCAGCGGTCTTGCTTATTAGTGGATCTGTACAACCCAGTGACAAATTGCGTGCACCACTCTTGTCTGCTGCTTTTATTCTGAAGAAGGTGTCGCTCTGGTTTCCCCCTCGCAGGCATTCGTGGAGAACTACCCTCAGTTCAAGAAGATGTCAGGCACGGTGTCAAAGCACGTGACGGTGGTAGGAGAGCTCTCGCGACTGGTTGGTGAGCGCAACCTGCTGGAGGTGTCTGAGGTGGAGCAGGAGCTGGCCTGTCACAGCGACCATTCCAGCGCCCTCCAGGTACTTCGGGCTCGGAACCTGGCTGCGGTCCTTTGAATTCAGATGTTTTGCTCCTGGCAGCCTCCTGCTGATGGAAGTTTGATGCTGAAAATCAGTGGGAGTTTTGCGTGCAGATGTCCTGCAGGGTAGGGACGTAAGGATTACTCTTCTCCTACCTGTTCAGTTCCGATGGGGATGAATCAGAATTAATAACTGGCTTGAGAAGCATCTTTGCAGAGTCTGTCTACGTTTCACAGCACAGCATTCCTTCATTGTAGGTGGCTGGTTGGGACCTGGCAAGCTGCCTGGACAGGCACCAGTAAAACAAAACTTGGACCCCTATGCAGGAGCTTCTTGTATTTGTTGGGAAGGAGAAGAAATGGAATCCATAACTAAACCAGACCATTCCTTGGGATGATGACTTTTACTTCTTTTCTAAAAAACAGTGTAAGACAGTGAAAAGCCTTTTAGATAAAAGATTTCTTTGGCAGAGAGGACTGAAAAAGCCTACGAGAGACTTCTGTTGTAGCTGAGTTTAGACGGAAGTTTTGACCCTGTGCTGCCTTGTTGGATTCCGTGACCTGACCGAATATCTGACAGTATGTCAATAATGATGAATTGTGGCTGCTGCCTATTCAGAGAAAATAGCAGTATTGTTAAGAGTGACTGTATTATAGCAGAGTTCAACCACTGACTCAGTATTAGAAAGCGAGTCATTTATTTTTTTATAGCTGGGATAGAAGTTACAGCATATAATGGACTCATTCACACTTTGATTAGAAAATAAAAAGAATTTTGAACAGATTTGACAGACATGTTTTCTTGACCTCTGTTACTCTGTTGTCCAGGTGGGTGGCTAAGTGATAACATCAGCTCTTTGAGCACTGCTGTCTATTGCCAGATCCTGAGCTGATGTAAATCAGCATAGACGTGCTGAAATCATCACAGCTCTATGGATCTACCAGCAGATAGATGGGACTTGATAGCTTATATTTGGTAGAATTGTGTTGACCAAGTATTGAAGTGGGATTGTAACCATAAAATGCATTTGCTGAGCACAACCCCCCATGCTCTCTTGCTATGTCATGGTTTCTAGGTTTCTTGTGCAGGTTAAAAGACAAATGTTTGACTTCTAGTCTATCAGGACGCCGTGTCTGTCTGTGATCTTTGTTTCTGATGTTACAAGCAGATGCTCTGCTGAAGAGTTTGCAGCACAGAGTTTGAGTGCTGAAACCTGGGTGCTTGGCATTGGGGTCCATTTTGAAAAAATGTTGGTTTTTATTGTAGTCGGTTACCTCAGATTCACTGGAGGAAGGGCTGACATGAACTTCTGGAGGTGGAGCAATTGCACGTTACAGCTTTGGGGTTAGAGGAATACATGGCAGTGCTGGAAGCTGGATTGAGATGGAGGGAGGGCAGCCCCCACTGAGTGGCATGCAGTGGTGGTAAGGTTGTTAGCTAGGCTCACCTAATTCAGGTCTGCACTGAGTGGTGTTTTGCAGTTTTTATGGCACATAGGCTGCCTGCATTTCTTTACAGCCACATGCCTAAAGGGCTGTGTTGTGTTTCTATCAACTGAGAGGGACTGAAAACCAAATAGCAGCTAGAGAATAAATGCAAAATGCAAAAATGGAAGTGGTATCTTTCTATATGAGAGATCAGTATCTCTTTAGTTGCAGTGCCCCAGGCTGTTCCCTGCTGCAGTCTCTTAATGGCAGCGAAGGGGCAAGGCCACAGACACAATGAAGAATAACCAGTGCACAAAATAAAGGCAGAATTGTTCTCCCACTGATGTAACTTCAGCAATTGTTAATTTCTGTGGTGGCCTGGGGCCCCTGAGAACAGTACGTTTTGGTTATTCTTTTCCTGGTCTCTTATTAATCCTGACATTGTACATGAGCCTTGAGAGATGGATGGGAGGTTTTGAATCCCATCTCCTTAGATGGACAATAGCTTTTCTGTTTACAAGTTTCCCGCTTATAGAGGCATTGCCACTGTGCTGCCAGCACAGGATCCAGAACGTGGCAAGCAGGCATCGCTGTGGGACTCTGCCCTCACCCTGGCAGGTGAATCCCTGACCGCAAGAAGAGTTTCTTCGTTAGCTTCAGTGAACAGCGAGCAGCCAGGATTTTACCCCATGTTTTTGTAACTGGTCTGCATCAGTGGAACGGATGGCAACAAACACAGCTGAATCAGTTCGGTCGGTAACAACTGTTACAGTATTGTTTCACAGCTGTTCACTGAATATTTCCCTGCTGCCTCTCTGTTCTGGGAGGCTGGGAGAATGTTGCCAAGATGTGCTGGGATTTTTGGAGTGTTTGAAGGTCATGTTCTGCTGTAGCATGGAAAAAATCCTCCTTGCTGGTTCTGTCCCTGTCTTGGAAGTGCCGTTTCAATCGCTGTACGACTGGAAGCTCTGCTGCTCTCTTACACTTGAGTCAATACAGGCTGATGTTTTGCTTTAAGCACAGGGAGGACTGCAGACTTTGTTGTGCCCTGAAGTGCAATCCGGTCCTTAACCTGCAGGTGCAGACAGCAGTGCTGCCTCTTCCTTGAGATCCGTCTCCAGGCTTGGCGTTAAGGAGCCTGTTGCTCCCACTGCTCTCCTAAGCTACCAACTTGGCTCTGGTGTTTTTTCCTCTGTTAACTTCAGCATCTCAACTGTACGGCTCTGCGCAGTGACTGAGGAGCTGCAGAGAGGAAATAAGTGCTTCTGTTGTGATGACAAGGAGTAGCACTTACAGGGCAAATTGTCAGCTGACAAGATAGAATAACGTCCTGCCCGCAGTCCCTTCAGGGAACATGGCATGCCTCAGGGCTTCTGAGTCTGTTCTGGAAATGCGTTAGCTGGTGGCCTCTGGGATGTGCAGTCCTTGTGTTTACAATGCTGCCATGTTCTGTTCAGCAGAAAAACGAATAATCTGCATGTTAGAAGTAAATAACTGTGGATTTCTGTATTTATTTCTCCAGTAATCTTTCTTTGCCTTTCCGTGCTTTAATTCTTTGTTTGTTTCAAAGTGCTTTGTTTGCTTCCCCCCAGCCCCACACTTCTCGTATCCAGAGATTGTCTGAGACTTCGATGCTTCATTCCCACACCTTCCACAACAAAACAAACTGTAGCTCTGCTAGCACTTTTTCCTTGATGGTTGATATTACGATGGAACCTGTGGGCCAGCTTTTGCTGTATTCAGGTTGGAAAAGGAAAGGGCAAAGATTAAAGGTTTCCGCAAGCTTCTGCGATACCCCATTTGGGAGGAGTGCACTGAGCTGGGCTCACTGTGAGGCTCATTATGAGAGTTACAGAGAATTACAGGGGATTCCAGTCATGAAAACAACTTGCAGTCCATTATACTGCAGTAAATCTAAACAAAGAGCATATAAGAAGCTCAGGTCTGTTACTTATGGTCGTTTAATTCCCTCGCGTTCCCCCTGCTTGCAATTTTGTTACTAAGCAATGGGCTTGATGTTATCTGATTTAATGTGCTCTGAAGGCCTCTCCACTGATCCCACTTGGTATCTTGTTGCAGAATGTGCGGCGCCTCCTGCAGAACCCCAAGGTGACTGAGCTCGATGCTGCCCGGCTGGTGATGCTCTATGCCCTGCACTACGAGCGGCACAGCAGCAACAGCCTGCCAGGGCTGATGGCAGATCTCAAGAATAGGGGTGTTTCTGAGAGATACCGAAAGGTAATGCAGTATTTCTCCTGCTGGATGAATGAGCGGGGCAGACACAGGTAGACACAGGTGTCGGATTGTTCTTAGTTGCTGGAGGATGCCTGTTGCTTGCCTTAACGTAGCATAATACTTTTTTTCTGTTGAATTGCACCACACTTCTCAGTAAGAGCACGGAGCTTGGCTGGGGCCTGAAGATGTTAAAGGCATCGCTAATTACTTAGTGTCCATTTCCAAAATCAGTGATATCATGAAGGATTGTACAAAGCAGAGATGGTGTGTTTGGCAGGAGTCTAGACCTGGTGTATGGCATGCACTTTTCCTTTCTCCTTCTTTTCCACCTCCTGCTGAATAGGCAATAGCTGTAGCAAGAGACTTAACCAAAACAGTAAGGGGGGGCTTGGCTGGGAGGGAAAGGGTGGCAGAGCTTGACAAATGTAGTGAGCAGCTGGAGGGGAGGTGGAGGGGCAGGATAATGTCACTGTATCTTCATCTTCTGATCTGCTGTCACTGCATAGGACTGTGGGAATGAAAGCATTTCTCCTTATGCAGGCAGTGCCGTGGCTTCTTGTGTTCAGAGAACACTTCTCTTCCTTCTTTCCTCTCTCTGACTTCTTGGTCATTGTTCCAGTACCTCCACTGAACCTGATAGGACAGCTGTGTGAAATTTTGTTTCCCAGGTTAACAGCACTCTGGTTTTGCCTTTCTCTGTACAGCTGGTCTCTGCTGTTGCGGAATATGGAGGGAAACGGGTCCGGGGCAGCGACCTGTTCAGTCCCAAGGATGCTGTAGCCATCACAAAACAGTTCCTCAAAGGACTGAAGGTATGGGTCTGCCATAGATGAAATACTGACAGCTTTAGTCAAAGCTCCAGTAATGGGGCAGGATTCTTAGCCGTGCGTTCTGGCTTTCAGAGGTGTTCATGTTCTAGGCCTGGGTCTGTCTCCTTCACAGGGGCCTACGTGGCTCAGTGGCCAGAAGGGTGGGGGGGGGGGTGGGCCCAGATAAAAGAGGAACAAAAAAACCCAGCGGCAGTGATTTAAGGAAGAAACCTTGATGAAATGCGAACTAATTGGAATTGAAGCTAATAAATCAAATGAATGGAAGAGAGTTTTTGGTACTGAGTCTCTGATGTTGCATCGGCCACCAGGGAGCTGGAAAGAGGCAGAGATCGCGTAACCTCTCCATTCTTTTGACTTTTCCCTCCTGCCGGAAGACAGAAAATAACAAAATGAAGTCTTCTGGTGCTGAGTCTTTTCCTGGCCCATGGAAGCTGTAGTTCATTCTTCTCTTCAGAACACGGACCTGCCCCATGAACTCCTCAGCTCCCACCCTGGCATGGTGCTGTGGATGTAGAATACCGATGCAAAGAGCGATAAGACTATGACACAGAGTTCAGTAGCTTTTTAGAGGTCTAATAGTAAGTGCACTGAACGTTTGAGGTGTAATTCTCATTTTAGGCAATGGAAGTTGGTTGCTGAAAAGCCCCTCTGAGTCTTGACTCAGTGGTTAATAGTTGCTATATCCATCAGATGCTGGGGCTCTTTGAGTGTGGCTTTGCTGATCAGCTTTCTTTCAGCATGCTGCCTTGCTGTATTTATTCATAATGGGAGCTTCTTTTGCACTGTAGGGTGTTGAGAATGTGTACGCACAACACCAGCCTCTCCTTCAAGAAACACTGGATCAGCTCATCAAAGGAAAACTGAAGGACAGCCAGTACCCCTACTTGGGTCCCAACACGCTCCGTGACAGGTATGTGGGGTCTTGCTGGGCAGCACCTGGAGTTGAAAAATGTCTGCTCCTCCCTGTGCTCCCACTTCCTTTATTCTTTGCCCATAGGTGAAAAAAATTCAGGCTTGCCAAATAAATGTTCTGATCGAGTAGGTATTTCTTGAGCTGTCAGGTAGGTGCCAGGCTGTTAAAGCTGAAATACAGTCGTCTTTTGTCCATGTTCAGTGCTGACCAAAACATGACATTCCCACTGGAAGTAAGAGCTTAGGTAAGGATGAAGGCACTGCACCAGGCTGCCAGGATGTTCACATGATGGATTTCACCATGCCCCCTAACTTCAGTCCGTGCCATCTGGCGTTTACGTGCAGAAAACCAAAAACAGTCCAACTGCTAACTCTCCCTTCTGAGCCAGTTACTATTTCTGATTAGAATGGGATGTTGCTGATTGTGGCCAGTAACTGTAATTGAAAAGAACTCTGGCTGCCTGGTTCTTGCTGACTTTGCTAGATCTAGGCTAACCTGTTGTCAGTGAAGTCATTGAAGATAAATGTGGGCCTCAGAGTGAAGGCACTGAGTTGGTAGAGAGAGCTACAAGTTCTTTAGCAGCTTTCTGTACAAATCACCCATTTGTTTGCTATCTCAGTTTCCTTTCTGTAAGTTACCTTAAGTTCTGCGGCATGCTGGCTGGCATTTCTTATTCCTCCTAGTAGTAGCGTCCTTGGAGGGGAAGATCTTGGTACTGCTTTGGTTCCTTTGGGTGATCTGTGGTGAGACCAGCACAGCTGTTCTCTCAGTCTTCTCAAGTGTTTGCTGAATGCCGCAGGGTTTTACTTGCAACATTACAGCAGTCATCGTGCCCTTCACACCCTGCATGTGAGTGGCTTTTTATCAGCAAACTGTGGCAACAAATGTGGCATTTACTGCAGGGAAGTCTGAGTTAAATGGAATATGCAGGTTTGTTTGGAGCTGGAGGAAGTGGGCTTGGGGACCAAGGGGCAGCAGCGTCAGGTAGGTGGGAGGAGCAGGATCGTTCTGTCTGGCTCTTTGAGATAACGCACACACTGGTCTTCCCACTTAGCCCTGCTTTGGGGCATCTGCATCCACCTGAGGAAAGCAAAAATGTATTTCGTAACAGGGAAGGATCCAAATTCCATGCCAAGTTGGTGGCAGGGGATGTAAATCACTTTGTTTATGAATTAAAGAATTATAATCATACAAGAATCAGTTTGTTAATGTATGTCCTTGGTAGACTGAAACCTGCCTGCCTTACTCCAAATTTTCCTCTAAAAAATAAAATGGTGGAGTTTGGACAGGGTGGATGGGCGGTTTTAATGAGTGTGAGGTATCAGGGCCCCTTCCTAGCAGCAGATATGGCAGGAAGAATGCCGTCCTCCATCTCCTTGAAAGGAGCCCAACGAAAAGAGATGGAGTGATGGGATCTGAAACAGAGTGGGCAGAACAGCAGAGCCTGCGTCCAGGCAGCCCTGACCCTGGTTGCTTCTGAACTAACTGAAAGCAAATGGTCTTCAGACCTTTGTTTTCTCATTCTTAGGATCCATTTGCGTTCTGCCGAGTTGTGTTTCACTTAGGTTCCTCTTTAAATGTTGAAGAGCGTGTGGTTGTTGGGGCTGTTCCCATATGGGGAAATCTTGTTCAGCTTAAGACATGAGAACTCTAGGAATCAAAGGTTCTGTAGCTTTGACAAAACATCAGTGCCAAAATAGTTCTGTGCCTGGTCTTTATTTGCTTTTCAAAATGGAGGTGCAGCACTGTGCTGTATCTTGGGTATGAATATCAAGTGCCATGAAAATGAGTTCTCATCTAAAGACAGATTCTAGCTGTCAATTTTGGAAGAAAAAGAACTGCTGTATGGTGTTGCCGTAGTGCCAAATGAGTTGAGTGAGGACTTGACATTAAATAGTTTTGCAGAACTTTCACTAAATTGCAGCCCGAGGCAAACTGGGCAATCCTGCCTTCTCGCTGTTTGCAGAGGATGGTGTTACCGTGACTGCCACCAGTTCAGCAGCAGGTTGGGGCAAAACGCTTTGTATTTTTTGATCAAAGGGAGGCAGTTGCTTCAACAGCAGCGAATTTAAAAGGATTCTTTTTAACTGTTTCTTTCTGTATTAAACATCACACTGTTGCGAGGAAGGAAAAGCTCATGGTCCAAATTCATCTGTGGAAATTGGCAGCGGTGAAGGAGAGGCAATCTGCAAAGCAGTGAGCAGGGTTCCTAGGAGAGAGCAATAAGCAATTCTGCTTGATTTTGCTTCCTTTTCTTTCCTGCTCTGTTAAATGTTGTCCTTTTCTAGCAGGCCATAAGCCTGCAGTCCCCTCTACCTTACAGCTGGAAAGTACCAGCAGGGAAAGTTCCTACAGCTCCTTCCCATTGCAGCAATCTGTGTGAGCCTAGCTGCGCTGTGCTCTGCAGAAGATCCTCCAAAGGCTTGTGACACAT
>NW_024884526.1:0-26560 GCF_019232065.1 Centrocercus urophasianus
ATATTTTTCCCCCTTTACTGGAAATGTTTTTTTAAATAGTGGCTGGTATACTCTTCTAGTGAGTCTGTCTGCAGGGATATCTGAGGGATTTTATCCCTTCAGTTGAGTATGTTCTCAGCAAAAAAGAGAATGAAGGTGCTTGAATGGAGCAGAACTATCTGTATTTCTAAAACGCAATTACTGCAGTACGATTGATGTGGCTGCCAGAGTACTTGGCATCAACCAAGAGACAGTAGGTGGATACAACAACCAGGTAATGAGGAACAGTGGGCACTGAATGGGCAAGTGACATCAATTCCTGACCCCAGCCTTGCACAGACCACTTCAGACTTTGTCTTAGGGGGAAAACTCGGGGACTTTTTTATCTTCTTCCTCAACATGAGTGAACAGTGCCAACAGAACTCATCTTTTTTTGGCACACTGAGTTTCTGCCTGATGTAGCAAGAGAGGGTGGGTGAAGTGACTGAAACTTGTCCACTGTAACTTGTTGAAGTACTGTTATGATTAGTCTGGGGAAAAGGAGACTGAGGGGAGATGTTATTGCTCTCTTGCAATATCTGAAAGGTGCTTACAGCTAGAGCGGGGCTGGTCTCTTCTCACTGGTGACAGGGTGATAGGAAATGGCCTTAAGTTGTGACAGGGTAAGTATGGTTAGGGTGTGGTTGGACTCGATGATCTTTAAGGTCTTTTCCAACCTGAGCACTTCTATGGTTCTATGATAATGCAGAAGTTATTGGGCATTTTGAATGACAAATCATGGCTATTACCCGCACAGACTGTGCATTGCTGTGCCACCATTCTTTACCCGGAATTCCCAAAGCATTCCTTTACACAGAGGATGTGTCACAGACCTCGTCACTTGCTGAGGTGATGCCACCTCTGTATATGTGGATATGTCTGATAACTGAGAATTTGCAAATTCTGTTGATTTGGTGGTGGAAGTAAGAGTCTTGATGCTTCTGAAAATCCCTATGTATTTTTTTTTTTCCACTTTTAGATGATTTAAAACCTTTGAAAGTGCACCTCACAGTATACTATAGCTTGACATACTTATATTTCAGTTTTGAAGAAAACCAGCTCTGAAGTCTGCAGAAGGTAACTGTGGCAGAATTATTATTGGTGGCATTTATTCTGTATGAGCAGCTGCAGATTACATTATTTAATATCTGTTTTATCTGTGTTTCAGAACTGATTTTAGTGTTACAACAAAGGCGGGCTTGTCTTATGAGAATCAGAATTATACTTAATTGAATTCTGCTTTGGGAGTTTCTGTCAATCACACAACTGTGTGAATTGGGTAAGACACATGATTGCAACTATGATTAACTTCTTCAGAGTCGCTCTGAGTACTGTATATCACATTTCATAAAGAGTTGTAGAATCTTCAGAATAATTGTATTCTTCTGAAGGGTATCTTTTGAATGTCAAAATAACTCCATTTTCTTTGAGGGGATGTAAGAGGGATGAGATGAGAAGACGTAAACTGAAAGTTGTAAAGATTTCTGAAATAGGGTCAGCTAAAATAATATTCATTTGACACGTGTAAGCAATTAAGAGGGAATTAATGAAGAGCGTGTCTGACAGCAGGAAATAACTTATGGCCAAGTGGGGCAAATTTTCAGAGATTAATGCTTTGCTTGAGGGCAGGAAGGATTGTTGGAGGGATTGGCTGTGACACCTGCACTAAATGAGAGTGAAGATGCCATAGTGAGTTCATGAACATTCATAACAAAATTCAGAAAACTTTATTTAATATTTGGAAAATCAAGTTGAGTGGTTTTTTTCCTATTGTGTTACATGGACTCAGCAACAGAAGTTCTGCATTTGTTTCTAAAGTGGTTGGAACAGCACCAGAGACAACAAAATTAAAGAGACTGAGAGAGAAAGACACACTTTGGTCTTAATTAAAAAAAATATGGTGAGCATAAGGGGGACGAGCGTCTCA
This sequence comes from Centrocercus urophasianus, assembly GCF_019232065.1. Lineage (NCBI taxonomy): Eukaryota > Metazoa > Chordata > Aves > Galliformes > Phasianidae > Centrocercus > Centrocercus urophasianus. The sequence goes on from NW_024884526.1 coordinate 1,946, forward strand.
ACTGCAAATCGACTTCTGTGAGCAGATCAGCCTAACTCAGGGCCGCCACTTGAGGCTGCAGTTCTTCACAGAAACGCCCTTAAAAGGAGGCAACTCCGTCTGAAGTAGTCTTGATCGCTTCCTACCACCGCACTAACAATAGTGTGAACCAGCAGAGAATTTCCTCCCTGAGAGCAGCCTACCTGTGAGCTAGCTTTGCAGCATCTCGAGGTGGGCAGGTGGTAAATTAGCAATAGATATAATCTGTCATTAAGAATGAATGTTTATGATGCTGGTGTATTTCATTTGTAGTGTATACCAATGCAGTGAGCTTTCCTGTGTTTATGCAGTCTGATAAAAGAAAGCTTTTCCTCTCTTATTTGACGGGTTCACCTTGCTGAGCTGAAGTTTAATTTTCTTTTGTTCCTGGCTCTTACAGCTTAGCAACAGAGAATATAGACCACTTTTACTGTAGATCATGAGCCTTTATGAGAGCTTTGAGTAATTTGCTCTGAAAGTAATGCCTCCTGTTTATTTTGATGGAAACTACAAAAGATACAGCAAGCACATTAACACTGATAGAGCAAATTCTCAACTAACTTTCAACTAGTTATCACCATCAGTTATACATTTTCACCAGTGATGAACAAGAGCCCTCATGCTGCCCTTGTAAAAAGTTGTCATGTCTGTCTGGAGTGTGGCTTGTCTTTCATCATGCTATTGCCACTGCTGAAACAGACCCCCCCACCCCTCGCTGTGCTCACAATCGCTGTTTGATCTCCATAAATATTCAGCAAATATCAGTGAATGTCTGTGAGTGCATTTTTTCTGCATGGAGGAATTCAGTGACACACCTTTCCTTCATCCACGCTTGTTGGACACCATTTTGTCACACTGCTCTTCTGCTGCCATCTATTGCACAGCAACAACGTGTAAGGGAATGCTGGCAGGAAGGTCCAACCCCTACTAATGTACCACCAACATTCACCTGCAATGTCATTGGCCTATGTAATGAAACAGGAGGCAGTGTTTGTGGAGCATCCTTCGTGTTAAGATTTGTAACTTACCAACTTAATTCTTACTGTTGTTAAGAAGTGTAAGTGCTTAGTCCAAAAATAACTGCACTGGAGATCTCTAACTTTGGAGGGCAGCAATAAGATTTTGCACCCTTGTTGGAGTTACCCAGTGTTAATATCCTCTTTGCTTTTATCTCTAAATTGCATCAAGTGTCTCCAGCGACATTTAACTTACATATGTGAAGGGATTGGCATTTTTTAGATCATCAGAGTGTTATTGGATGAAAAAGCTGATTTTGTCACGGGACATCTGTTTTATTGTTAATTAGATGAAATAGGAAAGACATCAGAAGAGTACACACAGAAACTATTTCATAGTTCCTGCTTAAAATCTTGCTTGGATCCCTTGAAATTAATGATGCTTTACAGATTTTCACATTTTGATGTGAATTTCATTTAGGAAGTTTCAGGAACAAATGACAGAGAGTTGTTATCCATCTGTGCCTCTGTCTTTACAATTCAATTGCTCCATGCCATTGTACAGTCTCTCCTTTCAAAGCAATCAGAAGGAGGAGAACAACCGAGCAGTTCATTTGTCATTAAGAAACAAAAGCAAAACAAAAAACGCCTAAATCCAACAACTTATAGTATCTCAAGTTTTGTGCTTACCAAAATTAGAAGTGCTGTCTATGTCGTCCCATCCAGCTGAGTTGATCTTTTTGATAGCTGTCAACTTGTGGATGCTAAGATTCTGTTTCCTGAGCTTTTTCTCCCATTGTGCATTTTTTTCTTCAAGGGATAGTTTGAAGACTCATGTAGACTGGCTTTTCTCTATTTTCAGTTGTTTCCGTAAGTTCTGTCACATTGATGTTCTGCAGAAAAGGAAGCGGATATAAAATATGCTCCCCAGGAGAGACAGAAATTGTCATTTGCAATAACTGGTGATGATATGTCATATTATTTCAGGATGAAGGAAGACAATGTTTCTCAAAGGAATAAGGAATTAAGAGCAATAATGAGGACTATTATAATGATATAGAAGTTTAGCTGGAAATGGGAAAAGATGTCAGGTGAGGCTGAGGTGATTTCATCTTTCTCGCTTGCAATAATGCATCTGTGGGCTGGCACTGAGCACTCTATGGGTACAGCAGACCAGTGAGGTGTGTGGGAAGCCCTGCTCTCTTTGCTCTTGAGCCCTTGGACAGACATTGGTGTGGCTGGGCATAGGGGGAGCATTTGAGGCAGTGGGCAATAGCGATGCCATTGGGAAGAATCGTGCTGGTGGGAGCAAGATGATGGAGGAGGAAAGGATGCACAGTGGTTCAGTAGAGCCTTACTGAGTAATTCTTAGGGCTGGAAAGGAGAGAAATTTCTTTTGTTGTTCCTGTCTTAAGAAACATAGGGGAAAGAACACATAGAGAATACAGAGCAAGTCATGGGCTGCACAGTTGGCATTGGACTGTATCAATGCTCGCTAAGTGCTGGTGTGGGGAACAGGTAGAGCAGAAACAAGGAAAGTAGAATTTGATTTGGGAGGAGGAGATGGATTTTAAGTCCCTAAAGTGATGTTAGCAGGAAAGTGAAGTGACTTTAAAAATGCAGTCCTCAGCTGTGTGCACAGAGCTCGCATTAAATTAGGATTATAGGATGGAGTTAGATTCCATCACTTTATTATTTAACTTTTTTTCTTTAGCGTAGCATCTGGCATAAGATGTGCAGTGTATTGAAATGAGGGTGTTAGGCCTTGTTCTTGGAGCTGTGCTGACTCCTGAGTTGAACAAAGTTGACTTTTCCTATCTGCAACATTAACTGATGAATCAAAAAACCGATCTTTGGAGAGATGAGAAAATATTTGAGAATTGGAAAATACCTTATTCTGAAAAAAAAAAAAAAAAGGGGCCTGAAAGGGAAAACTTAAATGATGTCAGAATATTCTGATAAATAATGAAGGAAGCTTTTTCACTAATGCCAAAGTATTGCAGTATTTTAACATCTTTCTAAAAATAATTATATAGCCCTATTTTGGAAGGGTACTTTAAAAATAATCTTCTTTTTTTTTTGTTTAGTTTTGAAAAACAGCAGAATGCAATGAAAACTGTAGGTTAAGACAAAGCCAAGAGATTTTTATCCTTTTAAAAGCATGAACTATGGAAGTTGTTTCCATTAAATTCAAACTGATTCTTTGCAGAAGAGATATAAGATATTTGGACAAATATTATTTGCCTGTTTCTGCTATTGTGCTTTGAATCTATTAAGCTCTTTGCAGCAGAGGAATTGAGGCAGGTGAGAAGAGATCCATTCCAGACCTCTCCAGTACGTAAGTGCTTGTTGGGGGAGAAGCAGAAAGACAGGCTAACAGTCACAAGTAAAACTCATATGCAGAGGATTCTCTGTTGTTTTTCCATTTTGCCCATCATCTTGTCATTCTATGCCATAGCTTCTCTATTAATATTTGTGCTTACAAACTCTCAATACCAGGTTATGCATGCACGTTTGCCTCACCAGCTCTGCTAAGTGATACAGAGGTAGATTTCACTGGCCATTGTAATGAGAAGTTCATCCTTTCAGCTGATTCCCAGATGCTGTTGGCACCTCAGGAGCTCAATGCTGTGTCCATGTTTTCATTGTATTTTAGCTTTTTTTTTTTCCCCTCTTTTTTTGGATGAAACTGAAGATCTGCAGTGTCTGATGGTCTTGATAAGGTGCTGTTTGATCTGCCCTTCTCACTCCCCCACAATCTCCAGACTAGAATATAACTAACAAGAAAGTAGAGCTTCTTGGTTCTCCAGACATAGTTCTTGTCTTGTGCTGTGAGGGACCTGGACCTGCCCATCCTTGGAAAGCAACTCCTTCTCTCCTGAAGAACTTCATAGACACACTTCCCTCCTTATATATGGGGAGCATATATGGTTATTAGTGGGAGCTGCAGTTCCTGAGCTGCCACATAAGAACAGAGTACCATCAGGTTAGGCAAGTGTTTTGGGATGAGTATCAGCAAGAGGAATGAAAGAGAAACTGCTAGGGAGGGGTGTGTGAACTAGCTGTGTTCAGTTCTCCTGGCTTTGAAGGTATAAAACCCTTCGAATTATGGAACAAAGTCCCTAAAACTTGCCAAGGCTTTTATAGAAGTGGTCAGAAACGAATTGCCTTCTAACTGACCTCATGAAATATCGTGGAGTATGCAGAGCTGTTATATATGCCTCTTACAGTGAGAGTCCTGGCCCTTTGTTTCAAATACAAAGTGCACATTATTGTCCTATTTCTAGTGCAAAAAAAAGGTTCTCAGTTCTTCTAATATGTAATATCCATTAACTAAAAAGATACGTTCATTATTCTCAATGCTGTACCCCTTTCCTCCCCCGCTACTTGGTCTGGGACTCATGCTAGGGATAAACTTGGCAAAATACTTTCATTAGTGTGACTAAGAGAAGCTTACAACATGTTTCATTTAAAAGGGAGCAAGATTGATACCCTTTATTAGCGGGCTGGAGCAATCTCTGCCTTTTCTTCTAAAACAGCTCCATATCTGTTTGGCTCTGAAGTGCACAATCTTGATGAATTGTGAGTTAACTTAATGGAGAGGAAAATGTGTGTAGTGCTGTGTGAGGGCAAAAGGGAGAAATACCGAATAAGAATCGATGGAAGAGAGAAGAGACTTGATGGAAAATGAAATGGCCTCTTCCCAAAAAAGTTGATGAAGAGAAAATAAACAGACTGGCAAGCAGGCTCAGAGAGGGAATAAGAGAAACAAGACAGTCATTAAGGTGAGAAATGGATCACAGGCATAATGTATAGATTTTGATTTGGAAGAGCAGAAAGTGTGGAAATACTTGGATCACAGGCTTTGGTTCTGACCCAACTTTGCTCAAATTAAATAAGAGAAGTTCAAAACAGCAAGAAAGATGAAAAAATTCTCCTCTTCCCCTTAAGCATAGGATGTGAAATGAATATCACTAGAAATTTAAACTCTATTGGCAAAATGTCAGAGTACTTTAGTGTATTTTCCATGGTTTCTGTTTCCAAAGCAATTGCTTATGAATGACTTTTTTATTATTTTATTTTTATTTTTATTTTTTTAAATCCTACAGTTTTCTGCTGCTTGGGTATGTTTAGAGTTATCCTCTGTTACTTAACTGGCTAAATCAGTGTTCCTACTCCTACTGGGACTGTAGTGACAGTCCGGACTCTCCTGGTATCTTATTAACCAATCTGATTTCACAAAATCTGCTGCTGCTAATACATAAGCCAGAAAAGACCTTGCTTGGCTTTTAGAGCGAGGTGATCTTCACGAGTGGCTGCTGGGACTGAGGTGGGGAACACATGAAAATTGAACTGGCTTGAGGAGGAAATCGCTGGGAGATGGAGCAGGAAAGCAGGACTCTAAATACCAACGAGCTTTCATGGTGTTCCAGGGGAATTTTTCTCCAAATGATAATGTGTGGAATACAAAGATCCACCCCAAATCTTAGATGCAATAAATCAACCTCAAGTTCCTTTTACTGACTGATACAAAGACTGTTGCATCAACAGAGTAGAGAATGTGTTTTGTAAAACCTGAATAATTTTTGGAGATGATGAGCGAGGATTGTGGAGGATAAAGGTACGTGTTACTGTGTACACAGCAGCTGTACCAGGGAACAGGTTATAGAAATCCTAAGCACAAATCGATGCCAATGTTTAGAAGCCCTTTCATCAGAGTACCAGCATTTAGTAACTCTGTGGGTGGGTGCATATATTCCTGTATATGTTGCATCAACATCTAACAAGCTCTCTAAGAAATTTGGTAAGAAAGAAATAGGACTTGAAATAACTAACAGAAGGTGGAGAGAGAAAAAGGAAAAAAGACAATCTTCTACCCTTCCTCTGCCCACCCCCAAAGCAGGTGAAAAGAGACTAAATTTTTAAAGACCATCTTGGATAAAAGACTAAAATATTTATATCACCTTTTTAACCTGAATTTTATAGCAATGAAGTTTCACATGCATCTTCTATTACCTTTATCAAGTTTATGAGTAGCTCTCATTTATGGCTCCCTTAAATATGTATAAGACAGTTTTACTTATCTTGTTTACATGGGTTTTCTCTTTGGGCATTTGTCTCCATCACTGCATAGCATGTTTATGGTAATTTACTATAATACATGTATATCAGAGGCAGTTTAAATGACACTTAGCCTTGAATATATTTGAGATTTTTTTTCCTTTTAGCCAGTAGGAAGTCAAAAGATATATGAAAAGCTATTAATTTTCAAATGATAGTAACATAAACAATATTAAAATTTGTATTTGCTTTTGGAACAGTGTGAGCAAGAAATACATAACAAATGGGGCATCACACAGTCAGTTATTAAAGAAGTAAATAAAAAGTAAATTCAATCTTTTCTTTTTACATGTCAAGGGTAATTTGGACAGTAACTTGACGATTAGAGAGAACAAAAGGTGTCTGATTATTTAGTTAGCTTTAATCAGTGAAAGGATAACTTTGACTCCTCCATAAGCATTTGTTTTCAGTGGGCTTCCTTTCCAGGCCTGTGTAAGGAGGTTGCCTTGTGCTATCCAGAAGTGTCCAAGTGTGTGCATGGCAGGTCCTTGCTTTGCTGCCACTGCGTCCCAGTACAAATTTCCTCTGTGCTAGGGGCAATGCTGTGCATAGCGTATGCTGTGTCTGTGCAGCAAGGAAGTGTTTTGATGCCAAGGTATTTCAGTGAGTAGAAGTGGAAGAAAAAAAAATGAATAAAGCTGGGACCCTGTGGTTTAGATACCCCAAATTGTTTTCCCTGCCTGTGCTGTCTATTGATGTCAGAGCTGGAATTGAGCATAGGTGCTGCATGGCCTGGGATGTGCTTTACTGAGTGATCTGTGTTACTTTCAGCTATGTGGAAGAGTATGCTTTCACCTGAATATCAGTGTTTTAAGGTGAATAAGTAACTGATTTTGTCTAGGATCCTGTTTATTCCCACCCCTAAGTTTGGGAGTACCATTTAGATATCTTTACAAACACAAAACAATGTCTGGGTGCAATGGAAAATGGATTACCTGATGCATTGCAAAAACCTCCAGATGCTTATCTGCTCTTTTTGGTGCTGGAGAGCCTTTAAAAACCTGCTTAATCATTTAAAAGTTGTTGCTATTAGAGAGACACTATGGAAAGCAAGAAACTTGTTCAGAAATCAAATTCTGAATATCAGGAAGCCCAACTGTTTGTCCTATTGGAGGTAGGAACCCTTCAGTACTGCAGAAATTTGACAAAAAGCTGAATTGCTTCCCCTCCTCCTCAATCCAGGTACCTGTGCATGCTGGGGTGCTGACAAGAGAAAAGATTCCCCTTAGACATCGCTTCTCTGGAGCGTGTGTTTAGAGAAAAAGCAAATTCATTTTTACTTTTGGAAAGGGTGGGTGCAGCTTTCATAGCACATGGACACAAATGTGTAACCATGAAGCACTGAAATTTGCTATATTGCAAATGCAGAAAGAGCCATCGCGTTGCTTCAGAAGCAGAAGCAAGGAATTAAATTCTTTTTATGAATAAACCCAAATTGAATGATTGGGCGTATGCATTTGTGTTTGCTTTCTCTTTGTTCTTTGTTCTTCCTTTAGCAATTCATTTACATGCAGACTGCTAGTGATCAGAATGCAGAGCTCCCATACAGCAGAGCTGCGTGCTGGCATTGATCTAGTAGGCTGTGCCAGCTCAGCGGTGCAAGATTTACTTTAATTTCCTCTTCCCTTTGTGTGTTTTTTTTTCTTTTTTTTTTTTTTTTTTTTTTTTTGACTTTGTGCTTTAAATAAAGACTTTTATTACCTCTAGAAATCTTGAGTAGTCATTGCTACTTTATATCTAAATAACCATGGCCCATTTCTATGTGATAGATAATTGCAGACCTCCCAATTTGGTGGGTCCCATTCTTAGAAATGTCTGAGTTTCTCAGAACTGTTAGGTTTGGGGAAGGAGAGTGAATGTTTTGAGGCTCACAGAGAGCATAGCTGCAGGCTGTGTGCTTCTGGGGAGAAACCTCTGAACCAGTTTTGATGGAAGGTCTCAACACTGAGTAAGGAAGGACCAGAAGTATTTCCTTTTCACTTAAATATCTGAGTTGATCAAAATTAGAGAGATTACATGGAAAGGTCTTAGGGAATGATGAAGCATACGTGGCTTGGACGTCGTTTTTCATATTTCCAATGACATAGGACAGGCAAATACAGTAAAAAATATCTTTAAGTGTCTCCATTACACAGAGAGAAATAGAGGAGAGGTTGTCTTTTACTTGCTCATTTTTCTTGGCAAGAACCACATAGATTCCTTTGTAAAAGAGAAAGATTTCATAAATGCTGCTATAGTTGGAATGTATTTGGTATGTGCTTTTCCCTGTGAATTGTAATTGCATAACTGTGCAGTGGTGCAATGTGTATTTACACGGAATGATACGGGGTCAGGGGTTTCAGCCACTTTGCCTGCTTTCGGCATAGCTTTCATTAGTGAATTTATTAGGAAGGTGTCCTGTTTAGAAATTGGAAGAGCACATTAGATTCTGTTCTTCAACATTTCACATGAAGCACACATATTTTCTAAAAGAGCAGCGTACAAATGCTGCACTAATTTTCCAAATACATTTTTTACTGATTATTTTCGAGGCTGCCTTTAATGAAATCTCATATAGGAAAAATGTGGAGAATGTTCTTGGGTTGTTTTGTGCTTTTTAAATTTTTTCCCCAAAGTTATTTGTAAATCTTGCTTATCTCTGAGTTCCTGCCCTTTTATCAAATTCCCCTGTCCTTTACATTGAGATGCTAACAAGCTATTTTAATATTCTTGCACAGAGCCGTTGTTGCTCCACAGGTGTGCAGCAGCTTAGCAAACAGGGCAGTGCAGGACTCCTCCTTCAGCATTCTGTTTTTAGAAGGTGGCTCTGCCGAAGGCTGGTGGCTCTGTGTTGTTCTTGGGGCTTTTGACTTCCTCCTTTGCATTTGGGATTCTCAATCTGTCAGGTGATTGGAGGTGAAGCAAATTCCTCTTCCAAACTGGCAAACGCGTAGACCAGCATCTCCTCGCACAGCAATACCCTCCTCTCGGCGTGTAGACCGGGCTTCCAGTATGTTGGAGCTTTACAGCTGGTGTTTAGCTGTGATGGCTGGTTAGGCAGCAGTTCCCCTTGCTGCAGGATCTAATGATGATGTAATGGACCATGACTGGAGTTGTGCGTCTTGGTGTTGTGATGCAGGTGAGCACAGCAAGGAAGATTATCTGCTGGGCAGACTCTGCAGCAAAGGAGGACGAATGCTGCTTTTAATGAAGAAACTGAGCAGAATTACAAGCAGCAGATTAATTACTTTCCCAAAAGGAAAATGTGCTTAGTTTCAAATTGGTTGTTCTAGCAAGCCTTGTATTGTATAACACTCACCTGAGACAGAGGCTGACAGGCCGTCCCAACCTTTAATTGACTAATTAATAGATATTAATTAGTATTCCCTGCAGTTGTAATCTCAACCATGAGTTAATTGATTCTGATGGGGAATTAAATGTCCCATGTCAGAGATGAGTGCCCATAACAGCATCTGAGGCAGTTATTTAGTGTAACAGACTGAAACAAACCTGTTTTGTGTGTATGTGTGTACGCTGACATCAAATTGTGTAAACTTTTGGTTTTGTTTATTTAAACCTATTGCTCTGGGCCTGCTGGATAACGTGGTTTGTAAACACTTAATGGAGACATTTAACTCTCATGTAACAGAGAGGCAGGAAGGGAAATACAATTTTCAACCCCTTTGCTCTGATATGGGATCTGTTTCTCTCCAAAAACCATTGCAAAAACATCTGCCTTTCTAGCTCATTTCTGCCATGAGTTAAAATCCTGTGGTGGTGAGAGCGAACTGCTGGATTTGGTAGTCAAGTGCTCGAGCACCAACAGGCTGCAGTATTTCATAGGAGCATAAGTACCTTTGTGTATATTACGGTTATTAGTTTAAGAGATTTTGGAAAATAACTTCTAATAGGCAACGTGATTTGATAGGCAGGTACAGCTGAGAGAACAAACATTGGTTTTCCTGTTCATTTTACACTGTTTTCTGCTGTCGAGCCCTCTGTCAGGCAGCAGCAGCGGGATGGCACTGCCTTTGGTTTGCTGTTGCTGTTCTGTGAATCTTCCTGTGGTGCTAGAACTTCTGATGTCAAAGGAAGCCTTTCTGAAGACTTTTCAGCCAAGTTATCTGTTAGCTGCTTGTTAACTTCAAACTGTAAGCTTTGATTTATATAAATAAGTAAAGCTGATATTTATATTTCTACCCGCTTCATGGTGTTGAAATAGCTCCTGGCGAATCCATATCTTATGGTTTAAAGTAGAAACATGGCAAATATATGCATATGTGTTAATAGGAAATATGCAAATTCTGGAGCAGCGTGGGTCACTGTCATATTCTAGGCAATGTACAAACTATGCAGGATAAATCCCGACCCAGCCAGTATTGATAGGTGTTCGCCAAGCAGTGGAACCAAAATGCCACTGGGAGCATGTAAGGAGTATCTGATAACGTGCAAGGATGTGGAGCTCCATGGCTGCTGCTGTTATACAACGATGCTGTGGATTCCCAGACTTCTCTCGATGACTGTGAATGGTAAGCCCAGAACTGAAATCGTGTAGCCCATCACAAAGAGCACCAACAAAACCTTTCTGTCACCCAGACATGGAGTATTTTATATTGCTTAATTTCCTTGGTTATTGATTAGAATTCTTGATGGAGGACAGTTTGATCTTCTCTAACGTGATGATTGAGAGATGAATGGGAAGGTGAGAGAAACTGATAAATGGTTCTGAATTTAACACTTCAGGCTAAACCACAGAACTCCTAATTTCCATTTAAAAGGAAGAGAATTGCCCTGCAGGTGACAAACGGGATGCTAAATTATTTTGAAAAATTCAAGTGTCAGGCAAAGATGGGGAAGATTTATATGTTAATGGGATCCTCAGCACCTTGGAGTAGTGATGGCAGAAAAATAGATGCACCTATCTGCACCTTCAGATGTTATCACATAAGTCCAAACAGTCTCACGCTTTTCTAGGACAAAAATGTAAATGAATAAACATGTGATTGGGTGGAGTGCCTGCAAGTGAACTTCACATTACTTTCAAAGCCTTTCTCTAGGATGCACTGCCCCACCTGGCCTGACAATGCAGCAGTTTGGGATATAACCTCTGCCTGCTGTAATGTGGGTGTAGGTTTGGGTGCCCACAGCTAAGGCTGGAGCACTGGGAAGGGTGCTGGCTTTTGTGAGCTTGAAAAGAAGTGACAGAGACCAGGAGCATTTCTGATGGGACGTGACACGCACAGCTGAGCCCAGCTCCGTGCAGCTCTGAGCAAATGCAGAAATCGCTGTAAGTGAGCTCCAGGAGAATACTGATCTGCTTGGACTTTACTTTAGGCCTTAATCTATATATATATGGTTTATATATATGTGTGTGTGTGTACGTGTGTTTGTGTGTCTCTCTCTACAGCTTACATATGTATAATTAAACAGAATACAGCCATTCCTGTTTATTTCATATAGCTTTTTTCTAAATGTTTTTTTTCCACTCAACTTGGAAATCTTTGGAATGAACCAGGTTTTGCAATGGAATAGTACAACCTGCCTGTGTCTTTTCTCGAGATGTACCTTGTCCTGAAGCACCCCACCAAGGGAAAGTACAAAATAGTTGCATTTTATAAGTTTACTGAATTACTGACTCCAATTTACTTTAATAAACTTTGAATTAAACTGAGGCTGGTGACAGAAGCTAAAAGCAATAAGGCGCTCTGCTGTCATCTTTGTACTGAAGGATATTTCACATGAAGGATCCAATAACCATGGCAATATTTTTTTTTTCTTTTGTGTTAATATGCAAGGGCCTAATAAGCTTGCTAAACATTTCTGCAGAATTATCTGCTATAGCTAATTCAGCCTAGGCAAGGCATTTGGGCCTGTGGAGGAGCTCTTAGAAGATGTCAAGCATTTTATAAATCAGATAATTTTCCTTGGTCAGTAAAAGCCATGGAGATGCAGTCTCTGGGCAGATTGCACTCTTCAATTGAGATGTTAAAGTTTGTTTCTTTTCAGAAGCTGTATGAGTCAGCTCCAGGCATATCTGAACATTACAGCGGAACTAAAACAAACATGAAGTGGAACCAATCCTAAATATATTTGCATCTAGATTTTGGCAGACATTGTTATGGCTTTCTGTATTTTATGTGCCTTTTTCATTTCCCTGTGAAATATTTTTTGGTAAACTGATAAGGTTTTTAAACCACTTTAAGTTGTTGACTCTTCCACTTATGCTAATGATATCTCTTGCTTCACTACTTTAATTTTGAAGAGAGAATGACTTAAAGCTTTGCTTCTGCATTAACCCAGGCATCTGCTAGCAAGAATTTGTGCTCTTGAGATTGTGAAACAATTTAAAAGAAAAAAAAAAGAAAAAGAAGGAAGCAACAATTTTTTTTTTCTTAAAAATGTGAGGATGGACAAACATGGAGGTTTTTGAGGTGGCCAAACACTTCTGAGATTGAAACCTCATATTTAACTTCACTGTAAGCAGGGATAGAAGTGTAGCTAAAAGCAACAACCCATCCCATCCTTGTGCAGCCTTATACTATGAAAGAGAGCATAGGAGTGGATAGAATTTATATAATGGGAATGTAGATGTTCAATCAATGTGAGTTAAGCTTAAGCTCCTCCTTGTTCAGACACCCCAACAATGGGGACAGCAAACTCAGCTCATGGAAGGTGTTAGTTTGAAGTGACACTAAACTGAGTCTAACCTTAGTGCTGGCCTGGAGCTGGTAGGTACAATTCTGTTCTGTTCTTAATAATGAGTTTAAATGTATTGGAATACTTCAAATTAACAAAGTGGTTATTGGTCCAGTGTATTAGATTGACTTTGGCAGTGAAAGCACTGCGCATAATGTACATTATTGTTAACCTTTCTTTTTAATCACATCCTTTTCTTTTAAACTCTGGTATCCAGAAGATGGCATTGAGCTAATGCAGAGAGAATGGTTATAATGTCTCCCTGTCCCTATCCTTCAAAATAAATGTGCATCAACCTTTTTGGTGCAGACGAGCTCTCAATGGTTATGAAGATTGCATAAAGAACGCTTTGATTTGGTCATCTGAATAGGTACCTAAAATACCAAATCCACTTCTCTTGTGATGATGAAGTGGTTTCACACTTGGTGGTGTGTTTTCCTTACAGCTTTTCAAGGGCGAGGTTAATTAAGAGAGCCATGTGTTCAGGTACTCGGCGAGGGATTCTATTTATTCTTCCTTCACCTTTTAGAAATATATTTACACAACTATTGAAATGGAAATAATGGATATACTATTGGTTGTTGTTTTTTTTTAAGACAAAAAACCTCTCCAAACTATATATAATAGTTAAATAATTTATCATCAGTTATTCTTTTTTTATGTTCCAAGACAGAAGAAATGCAGTTTTAGATCGGCTCATCAGTCCTGCAAGCACTAGATGCACAGCGTATGTATTTGATGAGTAGCCATGTTTGGCAATTGGCACTGCTTGTATGAGTAAAGTTATTGGTGCTTGCCTACTTGCAGGCTAAGAAAAACATAGAAGTGTGGTGTATTTATAAGAAGGTCATTCTGGAGATTCCTGGTTAATGTGGAAAGAAGTTATTTCTCTAAAAAATAGAGCAGACAGGAGCAAGGGTGTTTAACAACTACAGATAATTGATGACAAAGTTTTAAGCAAATATTTTGATATAATCCTGCCACTAGAAATAGCTGAGCTGTTAACTAGAGGTGTTTAAATGAAAGAATAAATGAATATGAGTTGCAGCCCCAAGTTCTGCATAGTTACAACAAACCTTTGCATAAGGACTAAGATATACTTGCCTAAATACTTAGAGTTTGCTGTCAAAGAAGCTCCAGAAATTTGAGCTTTTACTGCACTGTTCTCAAGATTCCTTTTGTGATTAGAACTGTCAGTGGAGAGCCTGTATTGTTCACCACTGAGTACCTGCTAGGGGATGGTAAACACACACGTACTGTAAGAGTAATAGTGAAACCTCGGAGGTGCTTGATCTAGCTCTGTGTGTAGGAATATTAAAATCCCTTTGCTATGAGTCTCTCTAATTATAACACGATACAGTTTCTTGCCATTAACAAGGGCATCCCTGAATAAAACTATTGCAAGCATGTACAGCATGATCTTCATCACAAGCCTTTTTATACTGGTGCTATAATATTGCCAGCCAAGGCTAAATGTAGGTTACTAGTTTGCTATATAGATTCCTTTATGCTGCTAGAAAAGCACAAAGAAGCTGATATAAATGATAATACAAGTCTAATGTATTTTGTTCTCTTATATCAAGGAAGCTTTCTGTGCAGTAGAAGAAGTTCTTTATGGACGTGAAAGCTTTAATAAAAATCACTCTATTTTGGTGCAAATTTATTACTTTTTGACATGTTAATTATATCCTGCCCCATAAAGTGATGATTGGTAGTGTCAAGATTCCTAATCTGTATCCATAAAATACATTTTCCTGGTTTTTTTTTTTTTCTTCACTTTCATTTTTGTGTAATATTCACTCATGTAGTCAGACATCAAACTGCAGAGAGGGGCGTCCCGTCCAGCCTTCCCTCTGCAGGAGGTGACAATACAGTGAAAACCTTAAGAAATGGCTCAGCCTCCAAAAGATTTAAGGGGAGCAGACTGAAACGGTGCCTGTCCTTGTTTTGGTGGTGCGGAGGATAAGATGTACTGTACAAAGTCATAAGGAATTTTATTTAAGTGTTAGTGTTATTAGGTGCTAGTTCAACCGTGTCTGGTGCTCTGCTTTATGCCCCAGTGAAAAGTCCTTTACATCCATGAGAATGTTTTTCAGAACAAGGGCAGAACAATAAAAATGAGCCTATTAGTTTCTAAGAGGCCTTATTCCCACGCAATTAAAGATTTTAAAAGAATTTGGCTTGTTCCTGTGAAAAACTGTTCTACTGAAGTTTTGCAGATCAAATGTACCGGTCTACAGCTGTACAAATTCTCTTTCACAGAGCATGAATGCTGCAATTTGCTAATGTACGTTTTGCTTTTCATAATATTCACAAAATCAGTTTACGGTTCAGAACATTCACAAAGCTGCCATTTTTAAACTTCTGAATACATAGCATGATTTTTTCCCACTTTTTAACAGGGTTTTGCTCTTTTTTTTTTTTTTTTTTTTTTTTTTTTTTTTTTAAATAAGGTGTCTTATACAAACAGAACACTCAAATCTAGCAGAAGATTGAAGGAATGATCCAAAAGCTTGAGCTCCCTGGACAGAATGCCAGTCTTTTCTTAAGTTCAGTGTTTCTGGACATCCACAAGGATGCATTTAATTGACTTTATATCCTCTTGGTTAGTGCATGTTCTAATAAGCTTAGTAGGGTGAGTGAGGGATACTACTGTTAATATCCTGGTCGTGAGAAAACATTTCTAATGTCTTCCCTAATTACTTGACCACTGGATAAAAAGAGTGTGATGGTGTTTGCACGGAGCAAGAGTTACATCTTGCTTTTCTATCTTTCATTGATTATGATTTACTAACAGAAATTTCAAGTGTACGTAATCCTGTACCATGCTGTGCAAATAGCTGCAATGGAGGGAGAATTCTCTTGTGAAAACCTCGGTTAAATATCCTCTGTAAACAGGAGAGGATGAGCAGTGCCACTCAGCTAATGCCTAGGGAAAGATGGTGGAGAGTTTTGCCCTTACTGTTGCTAAAAGCAATAAATAACTGTTGCGCAGCCTCAGTTCATCTCTGTAGGTGCTTTGAAGCAGATGATTAAGAGGAATGCGAGTGAGTCAGAGGACAGAGTTCCAAAGCAAAGTGCTGCAATACCAGCTGCTTGGATGCCCCATTGCAGGAATTAGTGTATTGTTTTAAAGATGCCAGGGCTTGGATGCATTTCTTTGAAACGCGCGCTTGAACTGTTGTTTACTAAAGTGTTGCCAAGGCGTTATGCATTGGGGATATTGTTATGGAGGGGAAAAACACACTGCCACAGATGCAGCCTGGTTTTTTATTTTATTTTATTTTGTCTGTCTGTATTGACTCAGCACCATGGCAGCTGTTCTCTTTTCAAATAGCTTTGTTTTCCTGAGGCATAGTCTATACTTGTTTCTGGAAGTTATAGAGGAAGGGGAACAAGTGAAGGACTCCAGATGAATTTCTGCATGCAACCATTCTCATGCTGTTCAGGAGTAAATTTTACACCCATGTACGTTTTGCAGATGGGCTGGAAAGCAACAGATGCTTTAAGACTTAACAGTATTCTGAATATGGAGTTGCGTGTACCTTTAACTGTGTGTGTGGCTCAGGCCTTGAGGTAGTGTGTGCAAAGGGGAAGTGTGCCCATTTTGCAGGTGGGGAATAGAGAGGTGGCATTTGAGTGCTTTGCCCAGCATTTCAGAAAGTCTGTGACTAAGCTAAGGATAAACTCAGCCTTGCCATTAACAAGAAATTGCCAGGGAATGCTTTTGGGGTGAGATCTGCATTGTTCCTTTTCTAAGCCGGAGGCCATCTGAGTAAGGTTTGTTAGGTCTGCTGTAGTGATTTGCAATCTCACTCGGTTCTCTGCTCCTGTCTTCCAAAAATGTACTGCTTTTCTCACTGAGGCAAAATAACACAGATCTTGTTGCAAACTCATAGGGAAAGCTCTTAATGCTAGGAAAAGAGCTCCTTGTCTGCATAGTGCATGCTCCAGAGAGAACATTTAGTATCTGATTAAGGATTACTTTCTTACAATAGATTATTTTTCCCCCTATTTGTCATTTGTTTTGCTGTTCATGGCTTTTCCTCACATACCATTTCTCTTTCCCACACAGTACTGAGCTTTCTGTTTGAAAGTCAGGAGGAATGCTATATAGCCTCTCTTTAGGTGATTTGTATTCAGTAGGTCCTCCCTCTGTGTCCTGTTATATGCAGCCTGAGACACTTGTCACAAGCCACCCAACAGATTAAGAGAGAAAACTTTGAGTTGCTCAGAATTTCCTAACCATATGCTTGGCCTTAACGGATGTGTTAAGTATCAGGTGATTCAAATTGAAAAGCTCAGCAGCTTTATAATCTCCTGGCCTCTACAGTCACTCCAGCTACTGATGCCAGAAGCAGAAGCTCTAAGACAGGCTTACTGTCGTGAGCACTGTACACCTTATCCCTGCTGCTTTAGGAGCAAAGATCCAGAAAGAAAAGCTCTCATTCATTTCTTTCCTGTCATGGAGTAAGTACCTGAAAATAATTATACCCCTTTACTGGAAACATTTGGCATCAGTGCTGTGGCTCCACCATGAACATTTTCTACAGTTTCTTTCCAGACTGCCAGTTCTTTTTTATTACTGTCTTGTTAGTGTGATGAAATGATGACAGTCTTCTATCCTTGCTGTGGATGCAGCCAAATGGCATAAGAACATTTGTCTACAAAAGTAACTGAATAAAAGATTGAAATGGCCAATTAATAACAGCATCTGCCTTGTATTATCTGTAGAGACTGGCCATGCGTGGCCCACAGTCTCTCAAGATTTTGTACACTGCATCTGAGGAGATATGATTCTGTTTTAACTAAATCCAAGTACAGTTCTCCAAAATATGACTTATTCTTTAAGGCCTCCCACTTTATCTCTTTCCAAAATTTCAGGCAGTTCTGCTGTTTGGATACCAAGTCTTTGGCAAAACAGTCTGTGTTTAATGGGCCTCTGAACAGAGGACAATCTATGTAACTGAGGGCTGATCTTAAGCCATATTTGCTTATTGCCATCACAGAAACACGCAAATACCCTGGAACTTTGAAAGAGCCTGTCTTGCACAATGCAGGTCTGGATCTTACCTTCTACAGCAGCTGGTCTTTTATCTGTATAGTGTTCTTACCCATAAATTCCAAGTTGTTCTTGACTTTGAAAAGGTTGGTGCCGACTTTGTCTTGGACTTCATTCTCTTTGAACTAAGCACAAATGACTGAACATCTCTTAGAATGGCTGCATGTCTCTGCATTAGCTGACTCAAACAAACGTGATGCTATTTAATAACTGTCAGGAAACAAAATGTCATTTTTCCACCTGAAATGACTACTTGTGTGTGTTTTGCCCTTCTGTGGCTTACTCGCTTTCCTGATCAAAAGCTTGTTGAACTAGAATATGAAAGCACCTGTGGTGTCCCTTTTTGCTGCTATCAATTCAGTGTTGTCTGGCTCTTTATTCTTGCTCTAACACAGGTATTTATA
Source organism: Centrocercus urophasianus (assembly GCF_019232065.1). NCBI lineage: Eukaryota > Metazoa > Chordata > Aves > Galliformes > Phasianidae > Centrocercus > Centrocercus urophasianus. Next base: position 20,182 of record NW_024884526.1, read on the forward strand.
TTAAAAAAGAACAACACCCAGAAACCTACAAAAGATGTGTAACTTGCTTTATACTGCTCAGCTTTTGTCTATCCTCTATTGTTTTTCTTTATCTTCCCTCATGTTCTAGATTTGTCCAATTTAAACTGCGTGCCCTTAGGGCAGGACATGTCTTGGTGTGCATTAATTAATGTTTGAACCTTTCTATTCACTGCAGCATGTCAAGCACATTCTCTACTGGCTGGCTGAGACCTGATGAGCAGTAGGAAGGTTATAAAGCACTGTTTGAAATGGGTCTCTGTGTAGTCATTAAAGTGCATTGTCTGTCTATCTGCCTATCTCCTTTCTTACTGTTTTTTCCTTCAGTTCTCCTTGACCCAAAATTACACTCTCATTTTCCGTCAAAATACTCTCCTCCTTACCTGGTCAACTTTCTAATTTAACTCTGCAACAAAACATTCAGTAGAACAGAGGCACGATTACGCTTTCCTTTGGAATCAGGTCTAGTACTCTAAGGGCAACATCTCCATCTTTATGTGTTTGTGGACAGATGGAAAGAGAGATGGAATTTTGTGCTAGCTTCTTATTCACACTAGTTTTCTGTAGTGACCTCTTCTATCCTGCAGATCCTCTCTTTATAGGATTTCTTTGGAAAAAGGTGTTGTATTGAGACTGCTAGACATGTTACGTTCCTGTTGTTGGTGCTACAGAAATGGGCCTGGGATGATACTTTCCTGCACCTCTGTTTGCTGGAGCTTTCTTCCTCTCTGGCCTTTATTTCAGCATCTTCCTCTGAATGTGTTTTTTTGGTTATTCTGTTTGTATTTTCCAGTCATCCCAAACTCAGCTGCATTCCTATAGTTTCCTTTTGTACTTTCCTACTTTCCTGTATGAATGTACTATCTTAAGAGTGTGTTTAAAATTTTGAAAACTGCTGCAGTGAAAAATATTTTTCTATCTTGAAGGCATCTTTGAAAGACTACCTGAAAGTAAGTATCCGGTAAAACTGTTACAATAACTGCACTATGCAAAGTAACTGTGTTTTGATTTGTGAAGAACAAAGAATCACGTAGGAGATGCCCAGTATAAATAAAACCTCTGGACTTTATGTGGGAACTTGTCTCATATCTGCATGCTAAATAGGCTTCACTTGATTCATATCTGCAAACACCCTCATGTAACTGTCTGCTTCTCTAACATATTACAGTCAGTCCTCTAAGAAACATTCTAAAAGCAGAATTGCCCCCTGGCCTTATGGATGCCTATTTTTCCCCAGGTTGGCATTCAATAAGCTGCTTGTGGGGTAATGCCATTCTACTGCTACCAAGCTTTTTGCTGTTCCTGTTCGAGCTCTTAAACCAGGTTTCTGAAATGCAACAGGAAAATATGTGTCTTTTGAATAGAATGCAATTTCCCTGCATCCAAAAGGATAAGAGGAGAGAGCTAAGTTAAAGGACAGTATTGTGGCTGCTTTGAGCAGGTATGAATGAATACAGAGTGAGGGTAAGAAGGTTATTATATTTGCTAAGATGTGGTCACCTGAAGTGGCTTGTTTTGCCTGAGCACAGAACTGTGAGGGAATAGATGCTTGGTGAACGATCTACACAAGGGATGGGGGCAGCAGATCTGTTTCAGGCTCTTCAGCTTGAAATCTCAGTTTGTTTCCTGGAGCACTTCGGCCTCACTCCTCTCCTCCCCACATTCCCTGGTTCCTCAGCATCATGTGCGTTCTGTGGGGTGCCTGAGTGCCCAGCTTGTCATGGAAGCTCCTGGTCAGCAGCTTGGAGGGTCAGAAATACAATGCTGAGTGAGAGCTGGGTCACTGCTGAGAAAAGGGTGAAGATAAAGATGCTCATTGAGCTTCTCACCAGATGTGCAAAATCCTTTGGGAATCTTCAGCATAAAACGCGCGGATGCCGAGAGCTGTTGTGTCTTTTATGTTCACAGCATTGTTGATGCCTGGTAGGTGCATTTCCTTACTCCTCTGCTCTACATTTTCTTGCAGACATTGATGAACTGCTAAATGTCAGAGAATGGGTTTATTTCTGTTAATTTTTATAGAATTCCCTCTTCTGTCATCATCTGAGAATGAAATCTAGCCGTTACTTTTTATGGGAATAGCGATAGAGTCTTTTAAAATTCGAGCCAGTAGATGTCAGCAGTTCCTTTTCAAACGGCCCTGGGAATGCAGCAGTAAATGAACTGACTTGTTCGCATCCAAACTTATGCGATATAAAATATTTGCCCCCCAAACCAGGAGCTGGATAAAATATAGACAGCAGATGAGCACAAACAGCCTCCTCCTAGCTGCTTGTGAAAGTGGCACTAAGAATGCAGAGAAATTCTTGGCAGCTATGAAATATTAAATATACTCTGTTTTAAAGATTACATATAAAGATAATCTTTGACGAGGCCATTGCATGACACACCTCTACGAATGTTAAAACTCTGGCATATTTTTTTTTAAATGTGAGGGCTGTGCTCTTACATGGTTATTTTTTAGCACAAGAGGTGCAGCACCTGCTGTGTGTCACAGCTGATGGATCAGGTGGCAGGTGTTGGCCTGCAGTTGGTTATATATTTTGTTTGTACCTAAATTAGAAGAATATGAGTTGTTGTTTTTTAATGACAACATTTTAAAATTTGATATTTCTATTTTTTTTTTTTTAAGGAGAGGAGATTTTTATGAAATGGTGCTTTTTTGTTCCTCTGTAAATCAAGATCGGTTTCTCCAAAATTGATAGCCACTGTAAAAGCAGCACAGGGGAATAAAGATAAAGCAGATAATGCCCTTGTTGCTAGCTTTTGGCCTGTGTTGTTAGCTGTGCTTAAATTAACATTCTTATCCTGGTCCATTCCTTTGACCTTGAGCCAATATCAAAAGGGTTTGCGAAGCTTTCTGGAGCGGTTTCGTTTCTTTTCGCTCCTGAGTCAGCAGGGGGAGCTCGCACCCATTTGTTTCAATTAGTCAAATATTGGTTATTAAAGATGCTCTAAACTAGGCCATTTTATTTACACACGCACACCCACCCACACACCTCCTTGTATCTCTGCATATGGAATTCGCAGAGCTTATAATCTACACCTTAGCAGACTGTTTAAAAAGTCTCATTACCATATTTACCGTATCCTCATCATAGATACCAGTTCTTATTAAAAAAGAGGGATCAGATGAACAAATGTTTAAAACCAGACCTATAAAACGAATCTCTTTTATTATCTTAAGGTGGGTGGAGGGCAAGAAGGTTTCCCTACAGCTCTCCAGGAGCTGATGCTCAGCTGAAGAAATGCTGTGAGCTGTGAGTGAGCCTGGATCTCTAAGGCAGCTGGATGCTTTGGCAGCAGTCATTAAGAAAGGAGTTAAAACTAGGCTGTTGTCAGTTCTTTAACATGAGAAGAGTAAAAGCAACATTTTCTTCCCTTGAATTTATTGGGAAAAGACACAGTCTGATTCATCTGACTGCCTTTGTGCAAAGCTGCTTCATTTTTATGCTGTGTGAATAAAAAGTAGACTTTTACTGTATGTTCACAATATTTTCAAGAATATCATTTGGATATGTTAGTGCAAGTCAGAGAGTCTGTGCAAGTTCTTTCCTACTGCAGCTTTGTGCTAAATTCTGTCACTTTATTAAATTATGCGTATACTCCTGATATTTAGAGGAGTAGAATTATTATATGTAAGAGAAATACAATTTTAAGTACAGATCGTGAGAAATTTCAGCGAGCTAAAGAAATAATAATAATTCTTGGTGGCAGGGGACAGTGACGTGACTTGCCCAAGGTCACAGAGCAGTAAGACAACAGGGCTGGGAATAGACATCCTATCTCCTCCGGTTTCTGTGTGGTGCCATGTCTGTGCCTTGGGCAAGCAGAGAGATTTTCTATTTTCTGTTGGCCTTTAAGTTTTCAGATGTTCATTAAGGTATCATATTATTTCCCCAGATACTTTTTCATTGTAACTGAGAATGTTTTAACTTGTTGATTGTATTGATTTTTGATGTGGAAATAGCAGACTGCTCCATTTCAAACTAAATTTTAAGGCCATGACAATTGTTAGAAGGGAAAAGCCACTTAGCTCAACACTCTTGTTCCTTTTATTTTTCTCTCTCCGGCATAGAAAGAGCCTGAGAGGTCCTATCCATATCTTCTCTATCCTGGGTGGAATCCCAATTACTTTAGGTGCTGGAAGAACTAGGAGGAAAAAGCGAACGTAATCTTTGGTATAAGCAGATATGTAGCTGGCTGTGCTTGTGCTAGCAATACCTGAGAGCACAGCAAGCACGTTCAGCCTCCACATTCAGCAGTGTTTTGGCAGGTGCTGCTGCACCACTTTGAAGTCCTCTCTGAATCAGTGACAAATGGTGACTGTTCCTCTGATGGTCCTTTTGGTACCAAGCTACAGCAGCTATAAATGCTTTGCGTTTTTCTCAACTCTCAATGCATTTCTGCATCCTCTATCACCACCTACATTTTTGTGTTATTATTTTTATTTCTTATTAATTATTGTTGTATTTTTTATTCTGAAACTGTAGTCCTAAACTAGGATTTGGACTTTCAGGAATTGTCCTTAAATCCTTTCCTACAGTATATTGCATAATTCTCCCATTTAATATAGATTTCTTGTTTGGGTCAGTTGCCCCTAGTCCTATTTCCTCACAGTCATCTACATTTGACATACATTTCCCTTTATATGCCCAGTCATCTCCCTCAAGTAAGTCATTCCCTGATCATGACAGGCACGAGCCAGCACTCTGCGACAACGTTCTCACTGTTTGCAGTGAATTTGGAGCCTGACGCTAAGGATGAAAGCCTTTGTCAGCTGTACAGGTTAGTGAGCAGCTTTCATGCAGACCTTGGGTTCCTGGGTGGAGGGGGAGAAAGCACTTGGTGCTGCCATCCTGGCGCATTTCTGTATCTCTGCTCACACTCTGCTGTGGAAGCTGCAGTTTTTTTATTTAATTTCTTTTTTTTCTTTTGAAGCTTTTGCAGTAGCCTTTCCACACACCCCTTTCCTGAATCCACAGGAAGAATCACTGGTGTAAACACAGAGCTTTGCTCTGTGTGTTTGCAGGTTACCCCAAATAGCAGAGCTATTGCTGCTCTGCTGCGCTTCTGGAGCTGTCAGCCTGCGGAGGGCAGTGTTTTTCAGCTATAAATTTGGTCCAGATCTAAAATGTAGGAGTCTGTGGCAAGTGCGTAACTGGCTCCAGATCTGCCGATCTCCAGCTGCTTCCAATGAACCTGTGAGGATGGAGAGGGTTTTATTTTATGATTGTAGAGCAGAGTGAAGGAGTGTGGCAGGTGAAGGAGCAACTGTAGCTAGCATAGGCATATATATATGCCAGACATATGCCTATATATTCTTTTTATTTCTTTTTTTAATGTGTGTAATTTTAATACATTGCTATGGCATTTAAAATGCAGAATTAGGGGAAAAAAGGAAAAAAGTGGTAGTGGTGAGGTCTTGAGGACTGTACCATTTACACTCCCCCTCCTTCCCAATACCCATCATCAAATTGTTAAACCACTGAGTCGCTGGCAGCTGCGATGTGGTAAAATGATGCTGTTTAGGGTAACTCTCTCTTTGGCACAGGATTGAACGGTATTGGGGAAGACATGAAATTAAAAAGAGCCCGTTTAAAATTGACTGCCGATTACTCACTTCCATAAATACATTGGAACACAAGAAATTTATTGCTCTTGGACATATTTGCAAGCTGCTTTTTGGAAATGGACACAAATACACTCTGAGTAATTCACTTTTGCTTCTTGATTGGCAGGCAATCTCTCTATGGTTCTACTGAAAAACAAGGCTAGATTTTTCAGTAGGATGGATGTCGGAGCTTTGTTTTCATTCTTTCTATAATGGTTAAGAAAATTTGAAAATACAAGAGAACTAAAGAGAGATTTGTTCTACTGTAAAATGCAAAACTGTAGTACTTTTCATCAAGTGAGGAGTGTAGAAGATGGTGGTTTGGATGCTGACTGAGCAGACTGAATTTTCATAAGCAATCTGAGTGAGAAAACTGTAGCAATACAGACTAAAGTAGTCTAGATAAAATTCCTTCTTGACTATTAAGCAGAAGAAGTAGATGTCTATAAACAAAGACGTAACATTTCAAATCCTTTTATAGAAGTTCTGAACAGAGACGAAGATCTAAGCAAGACAGACAAACAACAGAACCACAGGGAAAGAAGTCTGGAGGGTTTTTTTTTTCCTTCCCTAAAAGTGATGCTATTTTTTTGAATGTACCAACAAAAAGTTGACCACAAGCAGGAAATGAAAGAAGTTATCTCTGAATAGTGTGTATAAAATACTCTAAAATAAAAGAAGCTAACAGAAACCAAATTAGAGAGTGATGTGAAGCCTTCTGCTATCACACAAGGCATCATCTAAAAA
>NW_024884527.1:0-37144 GCF_019232065.1 Centrocercus urophasianus
TCCCTTCCCCGTCTCCCTGATTAGGATTTGTAATAAACTGGTTGGACTAACATATGAACTGTTGTTTCTTAATATCACGCTGGGTATACAGATATTAAAAGAACCTCATCTCCCTCCTATAAATTGGAGCGAGACACACGCATACACATGAGCACAAAAATGCATATGAAATTCCTGTTGTTAATTTTTCATGGGGTAATTTTACTTTGACTGACAGTATGGAGAGGTCATAAATTTTAATTAAGATCGATGTTGTTAAAGTCTTTGCTGATGTAAATTGAAACTATATTATTTTTTCTGCGTGTAGCTCGCAACTTTGGATATGACTGTTGTTGTCCTCCAACATCTCCTGCAGCTATCATCTCAGTAAGATTGTTCATTTTCAGGAGGGATAGTTTGTCTACAATCTACAATTGTGAGCTTTTGTTTCTATCACAAGATTCCATTCAACCAAGTAGGACTGTGTTAAGATATAAAAGCGACTTGAACTTTATTATGTTTTCTAGTAGTGCAAAAAATGACAATATTGTTTCAGTCTTGAAGATTCAAAAGGCTCTTGAAAGTTCCTTCTTGTCAGAAGAAATATTTTCATACTTCCATAACAATGAAATGCTAATATAAATTATTATATAAACAATGCAAATTTACATAAATGTTTGTGTAATAAAAACTCATAGGAATAAAAGCAAAAGCAAATAGAATGGAAACAAAAGAGTCTGAAATTGCATTCTGAACTGTAACAGTGAGTATGAGCATTTGGAAAAGTATGTCTTCCCGATTTTCCGTGTTTTGTTTGTTTGTTTGTTTGTCGTCTAGAATCTGGAAGATTTTTCAAGTATTATTTACAATGATGTTTCTAAATAGAAATTGTCTAACTTTCATTTAAAAGTTACATGGTGCATAGAATAGTACCTAATAAGATTTGTTGTTAATCTTTTGCCGGAATTGTTACGCTTTGCTTTCAGTTTCTTTTCCTTTTCCCACAGTCTTTTATTCATAGATCCCAGATTTCTTTCCAGAAAATCATTCGAAGCTATGCATAATTGCCATAGAAGCAGGAAAGATGTGCAACTGTACTCTCAGATGATTGAGAACTCTTATCATGTTAGAGGGAATAATCTACAAATACTTTGCATCTTGCCACTGTCTTCTCTTGAGTCACTGTTCTAGCTGCTGGTTATTACAAAGGGGACATATTTTCCTCTGATGTAATTTATTACATTGCACTGTGTTCCCATGGGAGGTGTCTGCTGCTCTAATAGTTTCAGAGAAACCTTATGATTTCCATGTGCAGCTCTTTGTGTCATCACTGTAAGTTAACTTAAACACTCTTCTTTATTTACTCCTGGACAGAACGTAATCACTTTCTCTTTCAGTATTATTTTTTGTGTGGTAAGATAGACTTTCTTTTCTCATTTATTCTTCTCAAGGAGGACACCTGCTCTCTGATAAAGATCCTCTCTAAGGTTTTTGTCACCTTCTGCTGTTTTAAAAATGCATGCTGATAATTTATTTTTCAACAATCATATATTAAGAATTTATACATATTTTTCACCCAATATCTAGTTATATTTTAGACTTTTTTTGTGGTTTAAACATTGAAGTAGCTATGCACCCTATAGCCATTCCCTCACTCTCTCCTCCAAATCGGGTGATAGAGAAAAAACTGCAAACAAAACAGAACTTGTTGGTTGAGATAAAAACTATTTACTAAAAAAAAAGGGGGAAATGGAAACAAACACACAATGATAGCAATATTTTATTACATTATTACATACCTGTAAAGCAGTTATTTACCATACACTGGCTGATGCACAGAAAAGGTATGACAGCCTGCCAGCAATACAAGGTCTACCTCCCTGCCAACCTGTGCCCGGAAACCCCAAGCAGTGTGGTAGCTTAGGCCAATTCTCCACAGCTTTATTGCTTTCCACGTGGTACCATGTGGTATGGAAAAACACCTGGCCTAATTCAGGACTTGTCACGGCTATACTCTGCCCCTTGCTGCCACTTTTTAAAGGTTTTCACCTTTTCATCACTGAATGGTCTGGTGCAGTCCGGGCATTAATAATCAACAACATAGTATTAACACTGTTCCAGCTGTAACCAGAAAAATATCACCACTTGTTCATAGAATCATAGAACTGTTAAGGTTAGAAAAGGCCACTAAGATGTACTCACTTCTTAACATGGAGGGCAATTGCTCCTCCTCACATTTCTGCCTACCTCTTCTGAAATTTTTGTAGCACTTCATTGTTATTCTCTAGTTATGTGTATCATTCCACCATGTCTCTGTGATCACAATTAGATCATACTTTTCCAGTAGCTCCTTGGCTTCCAATTCTTCTTGCTTGTCACTCAGCCTTTGTGCAGTGGTGTAAGGCAGGTCATTCAGGGTATTGTCAGTATTATCTTCTCTGAGGATTCCTTGTGAGATCCTTTGAGACAGAGGTTTTTCCGCAGTGTTTCCTAAAGTGACAGCATTCTCCAGGCCCTTCACGTCAAATTTCCATCCTATTCCCCCATTTAATCTAGTTTAAAGCCCTGATACTCAATCCACCTAGCTTGCTTTCCAGAATACTTCTGTGTTTTCCAGAACACTTCTGTGTTTTCCAGAACACCTTCTTGTCTGTGTTCCATCTGATGCCCATACACCCAGTCTCTCAAAATCCTGTCTAAAGTCATAGAATCGAAAGCCTAGATCATGACACAATTCATGCAGCCAGTCATTTGCATCCTCATTCTTTATGAGTCCCAGATGCCAGCCAAGATGATAGGGCAGAACAGTATTTGCTTTTCTGATCTCTTCAATGTCTTTCCAAGGGATGCAAAGTCCTTTCTGATTATCTGTGCTTTCCTTGTTGTAGCCTCCTGTGATCCAACTGGAAAGAACACAACTAAATAGTAGTCTTCTTGTTTTATTGAGAAGTTGTTTTTTATTAGAGATGGTAGTTCCTACAAATAATATCAAATGTTACTCTCCCAATGTTACTCTCCCAATGATAATGATGGGATATCAGAAAATTATCAATATTTCATGGTGTATACTTGTGTTTAGCTTCTAGCAAAAGTTGCATTAATTGTAAAAGCTTCAATAAGTATGGACAGAGCAAAAACCTTCCCAGTTAATAAGTACATTAAGGGCTCCATAAAGAATAATTTTTACCTGCGTGCTTAGAAAAAAATATGGAGACTTTGGCGAGCGTGTTTTGCCTTTTTAGTATTTTTTTAATAGTATTTTTTTTTCTTTTTCATTCATGCAGATAATTTAACTGAAAAGTTAGTTCAGACTGCAAAGTAATCTAGTAATAGAAAATTTATTTGCTTATTTGTCTTATCCTAATATCTTAAATAAACTCTGTGATTTAAAATGATTCCCCATTGTGTACAGATATTTATTTTGATCAGATATTACAGTACTTGGTTGAATATCAATTTTAAAAAAAAAATATTTTATTTATTTCTTTTATTTATTTTTATTTGCTAGTTCTATTAAGATAGTTCAGCAATGCATTAACTGAACCTATCAAAATTATTCAAGCATCTCTGGCTCCCTTTGATCTTCTTGATTATTTTTGATTCCACCCATATATTAGACTTACCTAATAAGTTTCAAGATGCATCTGTTTCTGTAAAAGACTCTCTAGTCTATATTCTCTTTTTGTGCTGCAGTTCTCACATGAAAAAGGAAGAATTTTTTTTTTTTTTTTTTTTAAATTACATAGGAATGACAATAGAGATGGATACATTTTGTTTCTTTGCTGTGTTACTCCCTGTTATCACACATCGACTTTTTCGAGGTCAACTTTAGAAAAGAGAAATTCTGTTCAAGCTGTGTCCATTGATTATACAAGGATGTTTTGTGAATGAATTCTTCAGATAAAGTTCTTTGTAACTTTTATTTGATTAGGTATGAAACCTCTTTTGTATTTTCTGTGTGATGTATCACAATAGCTTACGACCAGAAAACTATATTTTAATTCAAGCTTCAGAGATATCAGACTTAAGAGTTGTCAGCATTAGGCAATTTTACAGTGAAAGAGTAGTCATTGAACTTTCCCATATTAAAGTCATAAGAGAATTATATAACTTATTCAATTACTACAATCATTTCCTAACAGCTCTGAGGGTTTCTTATGGGAATTCTCTCCCCTAGCATTGACCACAGTCAGACTATGCTCAAGTCCTCAGGGTCATAAATTTCAGACAAAAAACATTATGTGGGAGAATATACAGAATGCAGACAGGCTGGAGAATTCATTCTATTGAATGATACAGCCAGAGTCATGATATATAAATAACAGTGTCCAGCAGCAATAAGGAAAACAAACAATTAAAATAATAATCAAACAAAAAAAATCAGCTTTAAAGGAGATAATTTATTGGTGTACCTTTTCTGAATCCAGATCTAATGAGACTAACCAAATGTCACTCTAATTACACAGTGATAAAAGTTCCAGAGAAAAATGAATTCCAGAGTCTGAACTCAGCTCAAGTGGACATTTGTCTTCATTACGAGCCCAGCATATATTTGACACAGTCTGTACTTCTGTCTTTAAAGGAGGCTCATAAGTTAATGAAGAAGAAGATTGAAACGTTTTCCTAGTACTTTGCTCCTACATCCCAGACCAGGTTAGTAGTTAGAAAAGGACTTCAATGTTATTTCCTCCCTCTACTTAGATAGAATATGTTTGCCTCTTGTAGCTCTTTCAGTTTGGGGAAAAAACAAACAAACAAACAAACAAACAAAACCTTTGTATGAGAAAATGTACAAATGTTCAATTTCTTTCCTTCCTTACCCACTTGTCCTCACCCACTCAAGAACATTCCACAAGCAAACCATTAAAAAATCAGATATTTTAGATCTGCACTGCTCTTCCATAATTCAGTGTTCCTTTGTTTACATGCAATTACAACTGAAATAAAGTAGTGATAATATTCAGAAAATGTGGGGAAAAAAAACAACAATATCACATATAAAAGAGTCTTTCTGCTCTCTTTCTTAATTCTTGCTTTTCCATCTTAAAGCACTCATTGACATATTCAGAGAATAATATGTACATTGCATTTTGTCCTTCTGTTTCTTGTCTTCTTTTTTTATTTTATTTTTTAAATTTCCTTTAATATTTCATTGATAAATGCCTTAAAACAAGTGTTTCACACTATCCAATGCTTTTGTTAGTTGTTAGATATCAGGACATTAGTATTGTTAAGAAGAGTAAGTTTGCCTAAGAATTTGATATCAGAGACAAGGAGTGAGTTGATGTTCATTTGAAAATGTTTGGAATGATAGTGTGCTAGCAGGAACCCAAATTTATTGCTTTTTAATTCTGGCTACAATGCACAGGGTGAAGGAATGGATAGAAAGAGGAAACAATGACAATGAATAACTTATACTTAGTCAATTCATAGACTTTTATTCCGTGGGATCTGGAGGCTTCTCTGAAGACCCAGTCCTGTAACGGCAGGAAGGGAAAAATAATAACTAGTTCTAAATTTTTTGCTTAAGATTACAACATTCATTTTGCCAACAGGAGACGAGTCTGGGTAGTTTAGAACACCTATTCCTCTTTGGTACTTTCATGTCATTTTAAAAGAGTTTTATATCTGTAGATTAGCTTGTAGCCTGAAATATGTCTCTCCTATTCTGTTGATGCTATTCCATTTCCTAACCAACACATAACATTTTCTAGATGTTGAGCAAGAAGAAAGATCTTAACATTTCTTGCAAAAACTTCCAGTTTCTGCTTCATTAACTTGACTCACAAGTGTGTTCTGATTCCAAAGTTAGGAGGCAGCAGCTCCTCTGGACTCCTGCTGGCATTTGAACATATTCTTAAGTTGTGTCTCTCCATGCTTGCATTAATTCTCTCACAGTCTAAGAGTTCTGAGTCATTCTAACAGAACTCTTAAAATGAGGTGTTATTCAATGCTGCAATTTGCTACATGGCTAGATCATAAGTAAATTTGCTAGTCCATTGACTTGTAGTGTGAGTCAGAAGTTCACTTAGAGGATTTAAGAGTATCCATAGATCTAACTTTTCTCCTTTTATCACTTTGTGTTACACTGTAGAGAGGATCTTTATTAAAAGGCCTTACAGTACTTTTCTTTAACTCATTTTCTTTATTCTCTAGGATATCTCAGATATGCTGCAGTCTGCATTGGCAAAGAATCTCTCTTGAAGACATAAAAAAGAAAGAGCTTGATGTATTAGAATTTGCAGTTAAACTATTTCCTTCTGGTTTTCAATCTCACATTATAACATACAAGAGACACCTTTTATCTTACAATTAACATGAAAAATTATATTTACTTAAATTGCTCTGGAAGTAATGCCTGTTCTGTCCCTCCTTCCTCTCCTCCCCAATGGAAATTAGTACAGATACACAGATACAGAGAACAAAATGATACAATTTGATAGCTCAATTACTCAGCTACAAAACACTATTTTTCAACAGTCAACATGATTAGCTATGTATTTTTGCTAATGACAAACAAAAACCTGTGTTCGTGAAAATTTGCATCAGTGGAGGTGACTTGCTGCTGCTGTAGCCACTATTGGATGAACCGCTCACCGCCTCACAGTGCTCATATCCACTGCTTGGTCTCCATAACGTTCAGCAAATGTTGATGAATGTCAGTGGGTGCAATTTTTTCCACTCAGAGGAGTTCAATTACAAATCTCTGTTTCATATATGTTTCTACATCAGAAAATTATGTTGGACTTCCTCTCGTCTGTTACACAACAAAAACACTTCAATGAATATGGGTGAGAAGGTTCAATTGCTACTGCTTTACCACCAACATTGGACACTGTGGGACGACATCACAAAATAGGATGCATTATTTTCACAACAGCCCTCATATATTTTAAACCAACTTTGTTCTGTGAAACGCATCAATTCTGTATATTTCCTGATTTATTTGGGTCCTTGTAAATTTTCATCTGATAGACATAAAACTGTAAGATGATAGCATTGAAATGCAAGTCACAAGCTTCAATTAGGTACAATCAGAAATCATGCGGTGACTTCATTAAGTATCATTAAAAATGATCAAAATATTGCTCTTAGGAAAAATACATCAAAAGTATGCATTTACACATTGATTAAACAGGATCTGCAATTTCTAAAATCTGGTATGAGAAAAAAGAATGTAGTAAATTAAGTGCTCAAACCCTACTTAGCAACAACGGAATGCTTAGCAACCAACAAACTGAGAAATAATGGATATGGTAAAGCAAAAACTCTCAGCCAGCTAGAAATGGAAGTGTTGGGCACCCATGACACTGAAAAAAAAAATATAGGAAAAAAAAAAAGTACTCTCTCAGTAAGAGTTACTCATATCAAAGGCAACTAACCTGACCTTATAGAGAATGATATAAAAACCATGAGTCTCTGAATAAGTGTTACACACATATTCCTTCCATCAGTTGATCTTGTAGACCTTGTGTAGCCTCTCTGGTTATACATCCATGAATTCTTTGTCAGCAGTGCCTCAGTTTGGGCTCTTCAAACTGTTTCAGATGGTTGAGGTTGCAGTATCTGTTCAGAAAGAGCTGATATTTCACTTGGTCCTTGACATATGTTTATGCCTTTTTGCCAGACGTAACCCACCAGATTCACATCAGTTGTTGTCCTTCTAGGACAGAAAGGAGGATGTAAATAGTTCTGGAATTTTAAAGTTTGGATTTAGACTTTAAATAGCATTGTTTATCAGATACATCCTTCAATAAAAGATTTCTTAGGTCTCAGTTTCATAGATGAATTCTTTCTCCAGATTAGAATTTACGTGCCTTTTTCAGTGAAAAATCCCAAAGTCTTTTGACTCTTTTTAGCCAATTTAACAAGAAATGAATTATTCTTTCTCATACAGAAGTGAGTTGTGTAAAGATTTGTTACCTGTCTTACTTATTTTCTCAGATGTCTAATGAACCAGGATCATCTTTTTAAAGCACCAGTAAGAAAACACTTTAGGGTTATAGAAATAGATGCAATTATCAACAGACCTTCCTTGATTCCGTGTGGATTGCACCAGACAATGATGAAGAAGCTCTAGCAAAAACATTAACCTCTAAATAAACCATGCAAGGAAATACTTTCTAGAACACACTTCTGACAGCTGAGGCTGAACAGAGTGGGGCTTGTTTGCATTTCTAGAGTAAGCACAGATTAGTATGTGCTAATAATGTAGCTGTTGTTTTGGGTGGACATTTAGTTCTCCCAAGCTGGAATTTTTTTCTTCTGAAAACATTTCTCCATTTGGTCCCTCTCCTACATAGTTATCACCTATGTTAGAGACTAACTTTCTCCCTGAATGTATGTCCTTACATCCTTTCCAAATTTTATTGCTGTGGCTTAGAATAACAGGTGCTGTTTATAATGCATTTATATGTAGTTCCACTATGTAGCTGTTTAAAATCTTGTCTTAGGAACTGCCAGTGACTTTGGGTTTTATCATGTAAAATATATGTCAGAAGTGATGTCTATCTTTTCCATCACTTCTTTGTTACAGAAGAAGGAGAAGTCAGTCTTTTTTCTCTGGTTTCAACACTTGGTCCTGACAAGATCTGTTTTAGTCAAGGATCTCAAAGCAGATTTTGAGTATTAAAAGCAATATTTTCTAAAGTCTGAATTTTGTTTGACTCCTGTTAGGGAGCTATGACTCTGATGAAGTATGAATGGATGTGCATTGCCTAAGGTTTATAAATTACATTTCTCAAGTCTTTCATGCATTATGTAAATGTTCCCGCATTCTCTCACAGCTGAGCTGACTCATGCACCAAGAAGTTGAGTGGCTGTCTCAAGGTTATAGAACAAGAAACATCAACATCATGAACAGACCCCCATGGTCCAGGTTTCCAGTGCTATACCATATCTACTACGCTGATTCTCCCTTTACAGCTACTCCAACATGTTAATGGGCTATGAAGCTAATGGAATATTGCTTCATAGCAGTATTAAATGGTATATTAAAATAAGCTTAGGAGTTTTATTTACAGAGGCTGGTTGGCCACTTAATTCTACAAAAGGAGATTAAAGGAAAAAAAAATGTGTGTGTGAGTACGTGAGTGAGTGAGAGAGAGAGAGAGAGGGAAGAATAAAAAGGAAGAAAGGAAAAAGGAAATATGTCAGAACTGATTGATTAAGGGAACAAGTACATGAAAAATGCCTGATCTGATGCCAGTACTGGTTACGGTCAGGCAGGGCTTATTTTAAAAAAATTATTTGGCATTTTCAGAAATTGATTACTTAACTAACACATTAAGAATTAGCTCTACACATTCATTTAATGGGCCAGTGCCTCTTATACGGGTCTACAACAGTCACATTCAATCTCATCTACTCCTTATTAAGTACTTTTCTTCTTTAGTGTATTTATTTACTGCCAATGTTGTAAGCATAAAAATATAATATATATAAAGTATATAAAAATATATAACTAAGCAAAAGCAACAAAAAGAACACTGAATAGTCTTTCAGTCGTATGGGTGTTCATGACAAGTGATTTCACTTCTGGTGAGCTTAGTTAGGGCTAAGACATCAATTCTTATTCTTTCATATATTTGAGTAGCACTTCCTTCTCATACTGTTAGTTTGAAGTTTTTAATAAGTAGTCACCTCATTATGAAGTTGCTCTGAAATAAATATGGTGTTCTTACAATAAGTGAGTTAGGAGTTACCTTAATGTGGTGACACTATATGTGCTACGGTGACAGCAAAATATATTAAGTGAGGTAAAATGAGTAAAATCTTTTGGAGAGAAGATTTGGTTACTAATCTGCAGGTAGGGATTGACTCTTGGATTATTTCATTTTTTTTCACTGACTTTCCCACGCAAGAAATTTTTTTGCTTGGTTGTTTTGTTGTTTTTGGTTTTGTTTGTTTGGTTTGTTTTGTAATGTATATTTCATTTTTAAATGTTTTTTAATATTTTTATTCAAGTAGGCTCATGGCCTTCTGTGAAGATGGCAATAGACAAATTAAATTGGGAAACATATTTAACAATTTAGAACCACATCAAAGTTTAAGGAAAAAAAAAACCACACAGGCTATGATAATAACAATAGCAACAATAATAAAAATAATAACAATAATTACAAAATAGGTTGATTGCTCTGAAAGTAATGCCTCCTATTTATTTCCATGCTAACTACGACAGAGAAAAAGAAAAAAAATAATAGTTTGGTAAAGTAAAGTGAATAACAGATGATGCTAATACAGTAGAATGTGGAGCTTCTCAGCAAAACTCATTTAGATTTTATGTGATTTAGATTTTATGTCATGTGAAATATGGCAGCGAAGAAGTTCAATGTACTCAGATTTGTCTGTACCCATTGAACAAGTGTAAGGATATAGGTAACAAATTCTTGGATTGCATCATTATCTGTGATGAGACAGTGTGACCGCTATGAACCAGAGTCAAAATGGTAGTCCACGGAGCAGAGACATGAATTCCTCATCAAAGAAATAATTCAAGATGCATCCCTCAGCAGGTTAAGTGATGTGCACTGTCTGTTGGAATAGAAAAGCAGTGATCCTTGTGGATTTTCTGGAACTTGGACAAACCATCACGTCTGACCTCTGCATTGCTATGCTCCCTATGTGGAGGGCTTGAACTTCCAGAGTCAGGCCAGAGAAGAAGTTAATCTTTATCCTGTGACATGATACTGCCAAGCCCTGTCCTACCAGTTCCACCATAGAGTTTGGATTTGGAGACTTCCTTCTGTTCTGGTTGATGAAAGATGAATTGTGTGAGATACATTTTTCTAGCAACAACAATGCAGTAGCAACTATGGGTCACCTCAACTGGTGTAGATTTTTATGAGTGCTGCATGCAGGCTCCTGATCAGTGATGGAGAAAATGCGATGGTGACTATGCTGAAAAGCAGTGTTCTGTAGCTGAGAATATTCTTTATCAAACAGTGTTATTGTTTTCTTTTTCTCTGTTACAGTTATTATGGAAATAATTTGAAGGCATTACTTTCAGAGAAATCTGTGTTTATTGGCTCTTGTAGAAACTCATTACTTGTCACAGAAATCATATAAGTGGGGAGTTAGAAAAGCATTGTATTGTTCATTCTCAGTGTTTAGGCTAAGCACAGACTTCATTATTCGTTGCTCACTAAAATTAAAAGTTTATTAATTTCAGCCATAAATATTCACATAATCTAGCAGAACTCACAATAAGGTGCATGCGGTACTGTTTTAACACCTTTCTTTTGTCCCCTTGATTTCATCCCATTATTATTAATTATAACTACTAGAAATACCTTCCTAAATCTCTGTAATTGCTCAATTGTATATTGTCTTTCAACTTTGTTAAATTATATGTAACTAACTCAGCTCCTCAGGCTTTAAATGTTGTTAATCAGGCAAGGAATTACTCCCTCTCTCCTCACTCTCAGATCTGGGGTCTGGGAATTTGTTACAAAGAGTTTAAAAAAAAAAAAAAATCTCATTTATTGCGTGTTAACTTTAATGGTATTTAACCTTCTGAGAAATACTAATAACAAAATTTGCTTATATACCACTTCAGAAATAGATGAATCTGTCACTCATCACAATGTTGTTTGCATGCCTATTGACCAAGAATTGTGAACCAAGTGATGACAATGGAAGCCATCAGTGGTTAAACAAATCGTTATGAACACTAGGAACAAAGACAACATTGCTTCTACTTCAGTAGAAACTATAGCATTTTGCCATCGCAAACTTCATCCCCTAAGTTCTCACAGAGAACATTTTTTATTTATTTATGCATTTATTTATCAAATAACCCAGGAGATTATTAAGAGGAAGTTCTTTTCTCTGATGTTTTTAGGTATGAATTTTCAACC
The DNA here is from genome assembly GCF_019232065.1 of Centrocercus urophasianus. Classification (NCBI taxonomy): domain Eukaryota; kingdom Metazoa; phylum Chordata; class Aves; order Galliformes; family Phasianidae; genus Centrocercus; species Centrocercus urophasianus. The sequence goes on from NW_024884527.1 coordinate 11,841, forward strand.
GTGTCTACCTTTATCTATACATGCAAACATATGTCTTGCTCATGAAACTTTGGAATAGCTGAACATTTTTTGAAATACCAGGTGGTTACTCATACATCTTAATGTAAAAAAAAGATTACAAACTCAATAACAACTTCAGTATAGACTTCATTAAAATATTCCTCAAATGAAATTTTGCACTATAGGAACAATTGTTACAAATGCAGAAAGATTGTGTTTCAAATGCTGAGACCTTAATAATGAGAAAATGCAAGTAATTTTTTTCAATTAAATAACTTTAATTATTATTGTAATGTTGAAAGATATTAATTTAGAATTGATTTTCTCACTGTCATTATTAAAAAATATAGAGAAAATATAGGCTTTTCTAAAAAAAAAAAAAAAAGAAAAAAAAGAAAAAAACAAGTGCAAGTGGAGATTAAGTCATTAAATATTCCATTTCATAACTTCAGCAGAAGAAACAAACTCCTTACTATTGTGCGATAATATATGTAGGGAGCTCAGCAAACTAAGCATTATGTAAACCATGAAATAAATAATTAAATTTTGATACTAGTAAGATATGTAAATTACTTCTATCAAGTATAATGAATTTTTTTACTCCTGGTTGTACCTATTCTGAAGTGTATTATAAAACTCGGTCTCTCATTTTGCACATAAACAATATGCATAACTTTTCTCAGGTGATTAGTAGAGCTTCTTTTTTATTCAGCCCCAGCACCAGAACAAATTACAAAGATAAAAGCATTGTAGGGATTGAAGTTTGATTAGTTGTCTGTGATGCCTTTATCATCTGTGATAACTTTACTCAAGGTTACACAGGTTTTTAAGAACTAGATTGTGGGTTAATTGAATAGATGATGTAACCTGTGGGTGTAATAAACAAATATGAGGAAAAGGGAAGAGACATCTCAATGTAATGTGAACAGATATTTAGGAAGGACAGATTGGTTCTTTATTTATTTATGAATGCTTTATGTTGGAAATAAGCAGCATGTAGATCAGACCAGAATGAGACTACAGCATGGCACTCTTTCTTGAGGATGTGCCCTGCCAACTCCACTTTCTGACTTATTATTGCGTTGTGAAATCTGCTCTTCTTATAAAGACATTCTCTTCATTTTAACACTTAAAAAATATACAGCACTGTGTTTTATTGGTAATATTTTTAAAAAATTGTTGATATTTGAATGCTGAGCTTTAACAAGGAGAGTGGGATTTCCATGTTTCCAAATATTCTACAACATGAAAAATAGTATTTTCTATGAGCCATTGCTGGACTCTTGCTAGAATTACCAAGGCATCAGGGTGAATCCACCTGCTTTCACTATCTGCCAGTAAGGGAAGCAGTGCAGATCACAAAGCTTTACTTCAATCTAGCTGTAAAGATTTTGCTTCTGCAGTTAACCAGCAGGAATTAAAACAGGAGTTTCGATATTTGCTTTCTAATACTCAGATCTATTTATCCCATTTATTTCAGTGGAATACTTAGTTTTAGATTGTGACTACATTGACTAAATTTAATATATCTAAGATCCCAGTTAGGATCTATTTTTGAAATGGACTTGAGCATTGTGATTAATTCAATTGTTTTTTGTTTTTTGTTTTTTTTTTTCCTGATGGTACAAATTGCTGATGTAAAAGAATTAACATGAATAATGAGTAACTTTGAAAGTTACTGAAGGCTGAAAGCTTTTAATAAAGCTTAAAAAAGCTTTAAAAGGCTTAAAAGTGGCTGGGGCTTATATTGGCCACCTCAATGGAGATCTTCACCCACTGAGCACATTTCATAATCAGTGTTTCTTTTAGGAGAAAGATACCCAAATCAGTTGTTGTTACCTTATATAGATGAAAAGATACCCACCTTGTGCAAGAGCAATAAGATTAAATATAAACTGACAACACCAAATTTTAGTTCCTTTCCACTGAGCTATTCCCCATCAGGCAGGAAACAAATAAGCAAAACAACAAAAAAAAAGGATATCTGGCATCTAATTTATCCTTGTATTTGTAATTTATTAATACTATCCATGTATATTTTAATGCCTCTGCAGCAATGATAGTGATTTTCACTTCTCATTTTATGGAGTAAATTGTTTTGGCTGTGATCACATGGCACATGCATGGCATCCAGGGAATCAGGCCCAGCCAGCACCGGTTCATGATTGTATTTGACCAACTTCATCTCCTAAGACTGGGTGACTAGACAAGGAGACTAGACAAGAAGACAAGGGAAAGGCTGTTGATGTAGTCTACCTAGACTTCAGCAAAGCCTTTGACACGGTTTCCCACAGTATTCTCCCGAGGAAACTGACTGCCCTTCTTTAGGTAAGGAACTGGTTAGAAGGCCATGCCCAACAGATAATGGCTAATGGAGCTAAGTCCAGCTGGTGACCTGTTACAAGTGGTGTCCCCCAGGGGTTGGTACTGGGGTCTGTCTTGTTTAATATCTTTATTGATTACCTAGATGAGGGGCTTGAGTGCACCCTCAGTAAGTTTGCAGATAACACCAAGTTGGGAGGTGGTGTCAATCTTCCTCAGGGTAGGGAGGCCCTTCAGGGGGATCTAGATAAGCTGGATTGATGGGATGAGGTGAATGCTATAAGGTTCAACAAGGTCAAGTGTCGGGTCCTGCACTTTGGGGATAACAACCCCATGCAGCTCTGGGCTTGGGGATGAGTGGCTGGATGAGTGTAAAGAGGAAAGGGATCTGAGGGTGTTGGTTGATGCTCAGCTGAACATGAGGAGGAGTTTGGCCTCTTCTCCAGGCAACAAACAAGACCCAAAGAAATGGCCACAAGTTGTACCAGAGGAGATTTAAATTAGACATAAAGAAAAACTTTTTCTCTCAGAGAGTGGTCAGGCACTGGAATGGCTGCCCGAGGAGGTGGTGGAGTCGTCGTCCCTGGAAGTGCTCAAGAGGCGTCTGGATGAGAAGCTATGGGATATGGTTTAGTAGCTTCTGGTAGCAATGGTAGTAGGGGGATGGTTGAACTAGATGATCTTGTAGGTTCTTTCCAACCTTGTGATTCTATGATTCTATGATTCTATTATTTGACTGTTGAAAGCAAATCTTCTACAAAACCCAAGTGATAGGGAATAGCTTAAGTGGTGCTGTTGTTTAGAGATAGTCTTTTCCATGCAAACCAGTGTCATTACATTCATTCATGCTTTGAAATCTGAAATTACAGGAGATAGGTCTGGGAAGAGAATAGCAGACCAATGACAAGACCACCGTAAATCTCCAATTTTAAGAGCTAAAGGGGAAAAAAAACACCTGAAACCGTATTTTTTTCATGCTCACCCTTTTCTGGTTACAATAATAATACACAAAACTGGCACTTAAAGCTAGATTGATCGCTTGGTAGATGATATATAGCTATTATGAGTGAGGGAAAGAAAGTGATAAATGTTTTTTTTTTTCCCTTCACAACCTTTTTGTGAAGCTGCAGAAAATGTGTCATGCATAAAAAGTATGCAATTTTCATGTAATTAGAGGAAGAGGAGATGAAAATGAGTTCCATCAGAGCAATCAAGGATGGTAATGTGGCATGGATTTGTCAGTGCATATTTGTCAAGAAAGCAAAATCCAACAACCATTCTATAATTTATTTCATTATTACCAATAGTATATTAAATAATAATAATAATAATAATAATAATTTATTTGACAATATATATCTAAAATATCATCAAAATATAATTTTTATTATATACAAATATATATATATATATAGTGCCACCAATAAAACAAAATCATACCTCTTTTTACTAAAATTGTTATTTTGTACATTAGGGAAAATTTCCATTTTATTTTTCTTTAAATATAGTAAAAAGACTGATTAATTCTTGTGTTTTTGTAGCTCGGCTTCAGTGTTGTACCCCTGGATTGCTAATTTTCATTCTGCAGATTCATATAGCAACCTTTGCTGTGCTGAAGTCTCCCACATTAATCCCACTAAGTAATAACTGAGGCTCCAAATTAGGAGTCTAATCATCCTTAACTGTCTTACAATTTGCAGAAAAATAAGTGCTTCTCACTATAGCTGAGAAGATGTTTATTCCTAACCTGTCTGTACCTGCTATAGAGGAAGGTCATGGGAGGAGTCATAGATAGGTGACCTAAAATTAGTCAGGTTGAATCAGAGATTTGTGCAGAAGCCACAGCAGTGTTGCTCTCCTTAAGGCCTGTTGCACCTTCCTATTCCTTGCTGAACTTCTCAGGTGATAAAAAGATACTCTTCAGCTTGAATGGTAGAAGTCAGGACTGTGTGTTTTATCAGCATGAATTAAATGACCAAAAGGATCAAAATGTTAACTGATGTTGTTTGTGCTATCCATGCTTCCATTAAGTGTATAAATTCAGTAGAGCTGTGGCAGTGTGTTTACATTGTTTGCATTGAGGATGGCACTTAAGTTAAAATAATAAAAGAGTACTGGAAATCAGCGTCCATAATAATGATTCAGGGTGATAAGTTCTGCCTTGCAGGGTCAGATCAAAGGTCTACCTAAACAAACCCATTGATGACAGTGGTCAAAGAATAATACCTAAGGGGGGGAAAAAAAAAAAAAAAAAAAAAACACTATGCAATGCAAATATGCTGTTCTTATTCACCATGATATGCATTGTTAATATGGCTCAGTATTTTTATTGAAAGAAGCACTAAACATTTACAACAGATAGTGAAAGCTTTAAAAGTTGCTTCTCAGGAAATATCCCTTCATATATTTTCTATAAATATTTGATTTTATTGCAGTGTAATTAAGCACCAAAAAAACCCCAAACAAACCAAACAACAACAACAACAACAACAACAAAAAACAAAACAAACAAAAAACACAACAAACAAAAAAAGCAAAAAAAAAAAAAAAACCCAAAAACATGCAAGCATTATGCACATATGTACACACTTCCTTATTTGTTACAGGCTACCCTGATTAGAAATGCCGAGCTTAGTACTTGAAGCTTAGTGATGGATAATATATTCTCTGTTTTCTCCCTTTGGGCTGAAGGTGGGAGACAGTTACTCTCAAGTTGCATATGGCTCTCCGGGGTCATCCATAATAGATTTCTTCTCAGTTTTTTAAGCTGCCATATGCACAGATTTCCTGCCAAAGCAATAGCAATAACAAAAACAAGAACCTGAGAAGACAGAGAATGAGAAACTGTTATAAATACTTGAGTATTCTGCATTATGGATTTGTCCTGCTGCTACTCACTGAGAGGGCACATCTGAGCACATGGTGTTTACAAAATTGCTGAGTTGCCCCAAAATGGCCTGAGTGGAAACTGTATCTGTGCAGACTGTGATATTGTCAAAGACTGGACTACATAGAGCAGAACCTTGTAGACCTCTGGCATAACAACCCCTGCAGAGGAGAGGATCCTATTTTTCCACTGAGATTTGAAGCACACAGGACACAAAGCTAAAATACTTATTGAAGGGCAAAGTTTTGCTTTGCTGACTAAGGTATTTATTACGTACAACTTCAGACAGAAAAAAAAAAAATCAGGAACTAGAAAATCTCATGTCTCTCTTGTATTCAGAGTAAAAACCAAAACAAAACTCTGAAACACATAAATTGCATATTAAATGCTTGGTTTATGTTATTAGGTATGGAGGATATTTTGGAGTAGAAAGTAAACCAAAGAAGACTCCTGGGGGGAATATGAGTAGAAGACAAATGTTTGTTATTTCTTTAGGTTATTGTTCTGTACCGAGAGAGCAGGAAATTTCAGGGGAAAAAAGGTCAGTCAGTTCTGTGATTTTTCATAGAATCATAGAATAGCCTAGGTTGAAAAGGACCGCAATAATCATCTACTTTCAATCCCTCTGCTGTGTGCAGGGTTGCCAACCACGACACGAGGTTGCCCAGAGTCACATCCAGCCTGCCTTGAATGCTCCAGGGATGGGGCATCCACAACTTCCTCAGGCAACCTGCATCACCATCCTCTGTGTGAAAAACTTCCTTCTAATATCTAATCTAAACCTCCTCTGTCTCAGTTTAAAACCATTCCCCTTTGTCCTATCACTATCCACCCTCATAAACCAGCATTCCCCCTCCCCTTCACAGAATCATAGAATCATGGAATCATAGAATCATAGAATCATAGAATCATAGAATCATAGAATCATAGAACCATAGAATGGTTCTGGTTGGAAGGGACGTTTAAGATCATCTGGTTCCCACCCCCTGCTATAGGCAGGGACACCTCCTTTTAGACCAGACTGCTCAAAGCTCCATCCCACCTGGCCTTGAATGCTTCCAGGAGGGGGACATTGACAACTTCACTGGGCAACCTGTTCTAGTGTCTCACCATCCTCACAGTACGGAATTTATTCCTAACATCTAGTCTCAGTCTACTCTCTTTCAATTTAAAACCAATTCCCCTTGTCCTGCCACTACATATCCTCATAAAAAAGTCCCTCCCCAGCTTTTCTGTAGGTCCCTTTCAGGTACTGGAAGGCTGCTATAAGGTCTGCTTTCTCTTCTCCAGGTTGCAGAGTCCCAGGTCTCTCAGATTGTCCTTGCAAAGGAGGTGCTCCAGCTCTCTGATCATCTCTGTGGCTTTCCCCTGGACCAGCTCCAACAACTTCAGGTCCGTCTAGTGTTGGAGGCTTCAGAACTGGACACAGTACTCCAGCTGAGGTCTCATGAGACCAGAGTCCAAGGGCAGAATTACCCCCCTTGACCTGCTGGTCACACTTCTCTTGATGCAAGCCAGGATACAGGTGGCATTCTGGGCTGCAAGCACACATTGCTGGCTTATGTTGGATTTTTCATTAACTGCCACTCCCAAATGCTTCTCCTCAGGACTGCTCTCAAGCTTTCTCTGTCCAGCTTCCATTTGTGCTTGGGACAGCAACCGATGCAGGTGCAGGACCTTGCACTTGGCCTTGTTAAACCTCATTATGTACACAAAGGTCCACCAATGACCACATTTCCTGAAACATCTCCCACTTGAACCCCATTTGTATTTTTCATTGTTTTGTTTTCTTTTGATGGTTTCTTCAAAAATTCTGAGAACTTAGCTTTCAAACCAGCCTATTCAAGAACTGTGGAAACGTGGCACAGAGGGACATGGTTAGTGGGCATGGTAGGGATGTGATGATGATTGGATTGGATGACTTGGTGATTCCAGTGGTCTTTCCCAACCTTAATGATTCTAGGATTCTATTGATGTCACAGTAACCTTATGGCATCTTAAATCACCTACTGGGTGGGACAAAAACAAGGATTGTACAGAAAATCATTCCATTGTCCAGTGCAAATTATAAATGCTGCTGTAATACCTTTCTTTCTAATTTCTCATTACAAGGTTGCTTATTAGTATTACATTGAAATATTTCTATGCGGAACTGGAACTATGACAATGCCTAATTTGCAGTTTCGTAGCAGAGTTATCATTGTTGCACAGTGGTGTATTTAAGGCAGCAAACAGACTTAAGCACAATTCTAAGAGAAACCTCAGCTGTAGCCAGCCTTTGTTTTATTCCTTTCATTTACGCAGAAGTCCTCCAAGCACTCCCCTCTGGTAAATGAGAAAGAGTCATTTTCAGGCAGAATTTCAGGACTGTACTTTCTGTGTAAGATAGCTGTGAGTCAGGTAATATTTTCCCACACTGGGAGATCGTTCATTATCATTTTGTCATTGTACTCCTGTAACTCCATTCCCATGGATGTACATTACCATAATCTGTATTCTCCAGGAGAACGGATGTTTCCAGCATACATTTAAGTTGAACTTGTAATAACAATTATGATTAAGTTAATCTGAGATTTCCCTTCAATGACCCTTCTGTTGTAACTGTTCCTTCTCCCCACTGGAAGCGAGCCTTCAATCCTGACAGCTCTGAGTTCCCATTGGATCTTTGAACTACATTTGTTTTAGATCAAAGCTCAAGTCTGATTTATGTGCCGTCAATCAGAACCCCTACACCCCTTTCCCTGGACTGGTCTCCAGTCTCCCAACCCTGTTCTGTTCATAGAGCCATGGCAGCCCCACAGGCACAAATCAGAACATGTTTTTGGTGAACTTCATATGGCTGCTGATTGCCCAGCCCATGGTTTGAGTTGGAAGGGAAATATAAGACCATGCAATTCCAATGTCCCTGCTGGAGGCTGGGACACATCCCACTAAACCAGATTGCACAAAGATCTCAGCAAGGCCTCTCTGCATTTGAGGGCTCTAAAGTTCCTCCATGTTTGTGTTGTCTTCAAACTTAGCAGAAATTCCAGACTTGCCTCCAGATACTGCCTCTAGATCAAACCTTGCTTTTACAGAGAAGGTGCTTGATCCTGTACACAGGGCTCTGATTTAAAAGGCTTAGAGTACCAGAAGGCCACAATGAGGTCTCCCCAGAGTCTTATCTTCTCCAAGCTAAACAAGATCCCTCAATCTTTCCTCATAGGAGAGGTGCTCCAGCCCTCTCATCATCTTAGTGGTCCTTCTCTGAACCCACTCCAAGAGCTCCACATCCTTCCTGTACTGGGGGCCCCAGGCCTGGACACAGCATTCCAGATGGAGCCTCACAAGAGCTGAGTAGAGGTAGACAATGACCTCCCTCTTCCTACTGGCCACCCCTTTTTTAATGCAGCCCAGAACACAGTTGGCCTTCCAGACTGCAAGCACACACTGCTGTTTCATTCCCAGCTTCTCATCTACCAGAACCCCCAAGTCTTTCTCTGCAGGTCTGCTCTCAAGGAGATCTTCCCCCAGTTAGTATAAATACCTGGGGTTGCCCTGACACAAATGCAGCACCCTGCACTTGGCCTTATTGAACCTCGTTAGGTTCACATGGGCCCACTTCTCCAGCCTGTCCAGGTTCCTCCAGATGACTTCTCTTCCTTCCAGTGTATCAACTGCACCACTCAGTTTGGTGTCATCTGCAAACTTGCTGAGGATGCAAGGTTTCTCATGCACGGTTTAACCCTGTGTTGTGGGGGTGTCAAGAATGGAAGAATGAGAAAGACAAAATGAGTAGTGAGTAGTGAACACAGAGAATATTCTGGTGGCTACTAAGAAAAGTTATAGTCAAATAAAGTCTAAAGAAGTCATTTTTGCTCTAAACTGAAGATCATAGAATCATAGAATGATAGAATCATAAAATGTTTTGGGTTGGAAGGACCCCAAGTATCACCAAGTTCCAACTTCCCTGTCACAGTCAGGGTCACCAATCTCCAGATCTGGTACTAGACCAAGTTGCCCAGGGCCCCATCCAACCAGGACCCCAGTCTTGAACACCTCCAGGGATGGGGCATCCTCAACCTCTCTGGGCAGGTTGTTTCAGCACCTCACCATCTCTCTGTGAAGAACTCTCTCTGACTTCTACTGCAAACCTTCCTTCCTTGAGTTTAAGGTATTTCAGTAACTTTCCAGTCTCTCTAGTTGTATCTCATCAGTGAAAAGTGGTAAAAATTCACAGTATACTGGAGCCAACTAATACACTTGGGAATTTTGGTTTTTTTTGCTACTACACTTGATGCTTGATGCTTTGATGACTTATTAGAAAAACACAGTTCATTCTGAATGATGCTTTATGAATGCCAACATGCAAGCTTTTCCAGGCAAAAACAACATGTGTATGCATGTATGTAGAAAATGTTCTGCTTTCTGGGAAGTATCTGCACAGTTGACATATTCAGTATTTTTTACACCTTTCAGATTCACTGGTCAAAATTCAGCAATTCATATATATGGCACATCTACAGTATCTCAAAGGCATGTCCCATGAAAAGTGTGCAAATTTTGTGGAATTTCTGGAGTTTGGCCTAAAAATTGAGGCTGCGATACTTACAATAGAATTTTGCTCACAATGAAGGAAAACAAACTAACTAACTAACTAACTAACTAACTAACTAACTAACCAACTGTGATTCTGATGACACATCTTCCTATTCTGTTTCTGTAAAATTCAGTTTTTGTCTTTGCAGAGATGCTAGGAAATTACAAAGCATGGGGAAAGGGAAAAGAAATAATTCTTTACCAAGCAGAACAAATTTCCCATAATGAAACATAGTTCAGCCTGTTCTGCTGCTCATGGTCCATGATGAAATCCCCAAACATTAATCTCATGAGGGATGGGAATGAATAGGGAATAGGGAATTTTAGGCTGTGAAGAATTAAAATAAAAGAAACAGGGCAGGGATGCAAAGGAGGACCAAGGCACAAGGAACAGTTCTTAACACTCAAACAGTAAGATATACAGGAAGACTTTTTAATATTAACTGAAATGTCTCTGATTCCCCTTAATGTGAGTCACTCAGCTCTCTGATCACAGCATCAGACATTTAGAATGAAGAAAATGTTCATTTTATGGCAGATTTTACTCTAACATGTTCTTACTGATGCCAGGGGAAGTTGTGTATGAAGAGAGCAAAGGCACGCTATTCCCATAAAAATTTCAGAATCCTCATTTGCTGCTTTAAAATGCCTATATTCAGCTTAGTATATAGCTTTGGCATCTTACTATCTCTTGTAAACAGAGATAGGGGAATAGCAGCCTGTGGACAACACAATGAATGTAAAGGTGGCACAATCTCATTTTCTTCCCTGCCATGATAATTTTTTTATTATTATTATTTTTACTGCTCATGCTTGTTGTTCAACCTCCACTCTCCTCCTTGTTCTCTTATTCCCTTCCCCCTTCTCACTCTCCTGCTTCCCAGAGATGAGCAACTTTGCCATCCTTATTAAGTAAATAAATAAATAAATTTCTGCGAGACAGCTTGGAAGAATGTTTGATAATCTGAACCATTTTGGAGGTGAAATTTCATTACACAGATGGTGACATCCCAATGTCTATCATCAAAACACAGCAGGTAGAAACGATCAGCTAGGCCCATTCCTCACTATAAAATTACACTTACATTAATGTCAGTCTAGATTTCATTATGCGGAAAATGATATTGCACAGGTCTCCATCCTAGGAAGAGACCCAGGAGAGGAAAAAGAAAAAAACTATAAAAATCTAGGTAAGGGAATGGGGAAGAGATGGATGAGTGCAGCAGAGGAGCAGAACACAGACTAGGAATGGTGAACTCTGCCAATGAAATTAATGCAGAACAGTATCAAAACCTTGCAGGCTTTGCTCTGAGGTCATGTCCCATGGTCTCCAGTCCAGGCTTCCACTTCAGGCTGACAGAGTGCTTCAAAGCTCTCCAGTAAGAATGTCAGATTTACAATTAACTTTTATTTTTAAAGCCTGTTAGTCTTCTTTGCTTAATGAACAAGTTGCCACACTATTTTAAGAAGTCTCCTCTGTATGTAGAATGCACTGGCATACATAGGCGTATGAGCACCTATGGACAAATTTATGTGATTTCACACATTTGTCAAGCAACATGCATCTCCCAAAAGCAGAAAAGGAAATGAGAAAAGGTATGAGGGAAAGACCAAGAAAAAAAGAAAAGTAACGAACTCTGAAAATACAACAGTTGTTTCTGCTTTCTACCTACTCACATGTTTTGCCTTCCTACCTTTGTTGGGTTGCTTTTTTAAGTGCACAGCTTTTTGTCTGCAATGGTCATAAGAGATTATACCAGCTTACTTTACACTCTGCCCTGAACAGGGCAATAAGTGAAGAAACAACAAAAGAAATCATCCAGTTTACCTTAAAAGTTGTAACATTTTGAATAATTGTTAATAATGACTGATAGAAGTAACTTAAGGGGTCTGGTCTTGTAGCATCTCTGTTGCTATGGACAATTCTGAGTTTCCTTCCACGTAGCTAAATAGACTGCTTGGTATAGAATTACACTGGCAAAATGACTGTAATTAGATATCAAGCAGATTTGGGAAAATATATCTTGGGTCATTTTATCTCTCTTTCCTTTTTTCCTCTTTTCTATTTCTATTTATTCAGTTGTATTTAATATTTTACTTATTGTTTTAAGTATATAAATGAATAAATTCTATTTAATGTTTTATTTATTCAATTTATTCTATCAAGTCTTTATTATTATTATTATTATCTTTTTCCTTATTATTCTATTTTTCTGTTGTCTTTTTGTTATCATTTACATGACGCCCAGGATTTTCTATGAATATGAGATTGCTGTTTAAAAAAATATCCTTTTCAAAAGTATTTTTGTCTCCTAGATTTAGACCTTGGGACAAAAGTTTCAGTCAAATCTCTATGTTTGTCTATCTGTTTATCTACAAGAGCTATTCAAAAATAGTAGCTCCTATTGATTTATAATGGAATACAACATTAGAGGCATACGTTGATGGTATGGCAGTAGAGGCAGAACTTCCCACCAATATTCTGTTACATTTTGTTGCTGCGTGGCAGATGGCAGCAGAGAGAGAGTCTGACAAAATGGTGTCTGACCCACATATATACAACCCTAGACAAGCCAAAAGGTTGGATATCCTTGTGCTAGAAAATATCACTCAGCAAGGGAGCAGGTAAAATTGTTATGAGTCACCAGATGAATTACCTCATGAATATGATCATAGAATTATAGAAACACCAAGGTTGGAAAAGACCTACAAGATCATCCAGTCCAACTGTCCACCTATCACCAATAGTTCTCTCTAAATCATGTCACTCAACACAATATCTAAATGTTACTTGAACACCTCAGAGGTTGGTGACTCCACCACCTCCCTGGCAGCACATTTCAGAACTTGACCACTCTTTCAGGAAAGTAGAATTTCCTAACATCCAGCCTGAATATCCCCTGATGCAACTTGTGGCCATTCCCTGTAGTCCTATCACTAGTTTCATGAGAGGACAACCCGCTGCTCTTTGCAACCTCCCTTGAGGTAGTTATAGTGAGCCTCCTCCAAAATTAGTAAACTGTGAGCAAAATTGACACAAAATATCTGAAGTGATTTCACACATGAAAACTAACTAGCAGAGGATGGGAGAAATCACTAATTTCTCTTTTAAAATGGAAGATAATATATATATATATATATTCTTTTTGGAGTTCAGTGATGATACAAAATCTATCATAGTCATATTTTTACTTTTTCACAGAATGACAGAATCAAAGAAAGGCCTGGTTGGAAGAGACCTTCAAGGTCATCTAGGTTCAATCTTCTTGCAGTGGGCAGGCTTGCCATTGTCATTTGTCATTTATCCCACTTCTGAACAGAGGGAGGTGTGACCAAATTCATGACATAGACAACATTCTGACTGTGACAACCCAATCATTTTCTTATTCTCTGAATAGTCAACTCTCCAAATCCATATCTTTCTAATTTCAAGACTAGAATGTGATGTGGGACCATACCAAAGGCTATGCAGAATTCCAGGTAGACAACATCAGTTGTTCTTCTTTGGTCCACTGATGTTATCGATCTATCACAGAAAGCCACAAGATTAATCAGGTACAATCTGCCTTAGTGAAGCCATAATTATCTCAAAATTCCTCATTTCACATGTTCCTTAACATAGCTTCCAGGAAGGTCAGTTCCAATATCTTCCCAGGCACAAATATCAGGATCACCAGCCTGTAGTTTCCTGGGTCTTCCATTCTACACTTCTTAAAAATGAGAGGGATATTTCCCTTTTTCCACCTTTTTCACCTGGGACTTCACCTTACAGACATATTGTTTTGAATATGATGAAGAGTTACTTGGCAACCACATCAGACTATTCCTTCAGAATCCTGAATTTCATGTCATTGAGCCCAATAACTCTACTTTGGAAAGAGAACTAGTTTAATACTAGAAAATAACCTCAAAGGACATAAAATTAATAGCTATGATGTTCAACTGTTTTTCAGCTATCTCATATTTTTTCACATTAGAATACAAGTTAATTTTTAAATCTCTGTAGCTTATGATGATTGATGAGACCTGACAGAATTGTTTTGTTTTATCAGGAAGTCGTGTGATTCTTCGATCTTATATTTCCAAGCAGTCTAAGACACAGATTCATACATAGGAAACATATGATTCAAAATAAGCTGAACTCTCATTTCACTCAAGTGAGTTTCTAACACAATAACTCACATAGGAAAATAAATATTATTTGGATTTAAACATTGAAATTGAAACTGTCAACATGTTAGATCAGATTCCTTTTATAATCAGTGGGAATATGAGCAATAAAGTGAAGAGAGCTTAGATTGTGATGCATCTCAGAAAATCTGGCTGTTCACTTTATGATAACCTGAAGTATTCTAAATTATATTTTATAATACGTGTTGGGGGGTTGTTATTGGAAGTGCCTGTCTTCATTAAATACAATCCTAATTTAAATGAGAAAATAAGCTCCTAAATATCTAATTTAAGATCAGCCAATCTTACTAAAAACATGAGGTTTTGATTCAGGATTTGAAATTCTTAGATAAATTGCACACAGTTGCACATACTGGCATATATGTATATATGTATGTATTTTGATTAAAGGCATAGTCTAAGCAAGCAGTCAAATGGCAAAGGTGCTTCAAAAAAAAAAAAAAAAAAAAATTGTATCCAGTTTTTGAATTGAGATATGTGAATATTTCAGACTAACATCTGAAGACTAATTTGAACAGAATAAGAACCCTTATGTTTTAACCATCACTCTGTTACATTCTTTATTAAGCAACAGTATCCAGGATACCAAAAAAATGGATCTTCTTTGCATTTCATTTAACAAATATATTGATTGAAGTCTCTTTTCAAACCTCAGCAGACGGGATGCTTTAGGGGTAATTTTTTCAAAGGCAGTTTGCATGGGGATTTAACCAACCAACTTCCCTTGATGTTAGCAGGAACTATGTGACTAAACCGATATGCTACTTTGAAAAGACACCCCTAAACACCTCATGTTGAATTTCTAGAAGTCTTTGAACTCAGCAGGATCCTTCCCTGAATAAGAAACGATGGTTCAGATCCAACATATGAATCAGTTATAATAAATAGTGCTATAATGGGAGAAAGACTATGTTTGTCCGAAGAGAAAGGAAGATTTGGATTATATAGAGTCAGTACTTTTGGCACTAAATCAGTTCTTCCTTTTTACTCTTTCTCAGTGAATACTTCTGGAAACATCAAAGACAAAGTGGTTTTATTAAACTAATTGAAAATTTCACTCATTCAGTTACTTGGAAGGTGACCCCTGATGTATTTTACTGTAGAACATGTTAAAGCTGACCTTTGCTGTTTCTAAGAGGCAGCATGACAATGACCAACCTGAAACAGAGAGTAAAAGACCTACCACAGGCAGAAGATTCTGTCTGGGGGCTTCTTCAGTCTAAGTCATTAAGAGTATTCAGAATTTGTTTCAAGCAGTTCACTGTATAACGTATATTATAACTGTCCTTCTGATTTGTTTGTCATTCTAGACAGGAACACATGACTAATTTGAGCCAAGATGGAATAACTTCCTGTCCTTCTTTGACTTTTTACACCACCTCTGCAGGAGCTCTGTATCTCTTCCAATTCCCATAGAGAAGAAAGAAAAGTCTTATAGATGGTTTTATAGGTCATGCTGAGTGTCAGTGCACAACAACGGTCAAATAAAGTCCAGATTGTTTCAGACTATAATGTCATTCTCTGAATAAGCCTTTTTTTGTACTTTATATAATCTTAAAAAGAAGGTTCTTTGAACCATTCAGTTGGAGAATTCTGATTTGGCTTGGAATAAGCTCCTGGTGAAAAAACAAATGCTATACACATTCAAAGAAAAAATAAAACAAATACAAAACATCTCTGTAAAGTACATAAATTAAAAGTAAAAGCAGACTTCAAAGCTGTAGGAAATTGGTAAACATTAGTTTGATAGAAGTGCTATGGACAGAAACAGAGTGTCATTTGATGAGATTAAAGTAACCTTCCTGAAATTAGACAGACAGAAACATACCTTTTTTATCTCCTGCAGCTGCCTGCCTACCAGATTTGTGACATTTGGGGGTATATTTTCAAAGCAGCATACAGTGTTTTAGCTACAGGACTTTCAGAAAGATCAACAAAAACCAATCGATTAGATCTTGCACTTGCCTTTACTTTGAAAAAAATTCCCCTAAGTATCCTGTCTGTTGGGATTTTGGAAAGAATTTTACTGTATCCATGCAGAGAAATGTAAAGAAGATTCAACCTATATTAACAACTTATTAAATTAAATCAAAGTGAAATAGAAATAAAATAATTTTTTAAAAAAGAAGAAGAAGAAGAAGATCAACATTTTCACTTTACCCTCTCTGTTCCCTTGATTGTTGTCCCAGTACTATGAATGTATTAATGCATTCCAAACTTTGCTACATCCATCAGGGATGGTACAGATGGACATTTTGCCTGTCCAGCCTGACTAAATCACTTGAAGATTCATCAGAGAGAATCTGTTGGCAAGTGCAAATGGATCCAATCCAGAGCCAGCAGATTTTGTCTCTCCAGAGGAAAGCATGACTGTAAAGGGCAGACTGGACTGGCAAAAATATTTACGTTTATATTTCATCACTTCAAATTTGTAATAGGATGCAATGTCTTTAAAACTTCACCTTTTTAACAAGCTACTAACAGACATTTTCGGTACAATTCACTTGCTGGAAAGACAGACATTTGTGAGAGGGAAGCATTTTAAGCTAAAAAAAAAAAAAAGTAAAGAAAAAGCAATCAGCAGGATGACATATATTTTATTAGTCCTTTTCAAAATCACTTCCTCCCCTTTCTACTTTTTATATTACTTGTCTTTCTATTTGCTCTGCTTGTTACATTACATCCCTCATTTTAGGCATTTTAATCCCTCCAAAGGGATGCATCCCAGTGGCACAGACATTTGTAAGGCACAATTCTCTGCTACACCATGGCTCTTTTATAGTGCTGCGGCAGCGAAAAGCAGCCTTATAGCCCATGGAACTGGCCACTGTGGAATATCCTCCCTGCTATGCACAAAACGGGGTTTCAGAAGGCAAAGAGAGTCAGCATATTGGCTATATAATGGCCTCTGTCATATCTCCCAGTTTAAAAGACCCCATGCCTGGGATTAGTATGAGGAAGGGAAAATGGGAAGCTTGCTTGGAGTGCTAGTATGACCTCGAGAGAAATACTCCACAAAATTCAGCTTGTGCTAAAAGTCAAGCTTCTCAAAAACCTTAAAGAGTACATTTTTGCTCCTGAATAAGTCAAGGCTCAATGAGGAGATTCGGTCATTTATTATCTCCTCTAGAAATGTAGAAAAATCCTCAGAGGTTCTTCTGTGTTAAATTTAAATATGTGAAATTTACCTACTTCTCATCTGAGAAATCCTCAAATAGAAGCATTTACCTGCCTTTTCATATTCAGCATCTATTTAGAGATGAAAGTCTTGTTTGCAGCATAGTCAAAAAGATTTTTCTGGGGGGAGTAAAAGGGGGAGACTGTCAGAATGTTAATAATTGAAGCTTTATCACAGTCTCTCTGTAGATCCAATAGATATATTTAACCACTCTTTCCCTTTTCCTCAGGGTCCTGTTTGGTCAGATTTTACACAACACCGGAGTTCATCAGAACAGCTTTCTTCCTAGGTTTCCTATGTCTGCTTCATCTCATCAGTGCTTCATCTAATGTTTTGCAGAACACTGGAATACTATCAATTCTCATATGAAATGCACTCTGAATTTTCCCTTCTTTCACCTTATGGGCTGCAATTTACAATCCTTTGTAGAGTTGCATCTGATGAAGCCATGCAGAGGCAGTGCAGAATGTGGATGATTTTTCTGCTGGTTCTGCTCTCTGCATAATGCCCTCAGCAAAGCTGTGAATAATTCCTCAACCATGCCACTCCATTTGGGCATACTAAATAATGACAATGTTCACAGCCATATTAAGTACACCATTGAGTGCTCAATAGCAGGCATACTTCAGTGAGTACTGTCAGTAGACTCTGTATTTAATTTACTCCTCTCAAAAACATAGCTAACTACAAAAGATTTCCTTGAGAGTTGCTCTGTAATGAAGGTGTGGAGTGAACCTTTACCAGACTTTGATGGCTGCTGAGAACCTGAGAGGATTTCTCAGCCATTAAATGGGGAGGTTTGGAGGGGGGGGTTGCAGTCTGGGGGGACATCAGGCTCACATGGCTTGGTATCAAGTACCACCCCCAAGATCATAGAATCATATCACAGAATCACAGAATTATAGAAGGCTTGGGTTGGAAGAGACCTCAAGGATTATCAAGCTCCAAACCCCTGTCACAGGCAGGGCTGCCAACCTCCATATCTAATACTAGACCAAGCTGCTTCAACTTGTCCTTGCAGGGCAGGGTCCTTGCAGGGCAGGTGTCCTTGTCACCTGCAGGGACAGGGCATCCACAACCTCTCAGGGCAGCTTGTTCCAGCTCCTCGTCACTTTCTTGGTATGTTGCATGCTCTCAAGCATCATAAATATCAGCTGAGTTGAAAGCCCCTTTTCCTTATTGTTCTCTTCCTGTAAATAAGAATATTCCTGCTAGCTTCAGTGAATTTTGGGTCAATACACCTTAACTATAGATATAAAAAGAGAGATTAAGATGTCTTTAGGTACTGTTGGGCCTCTTGCATTTTCAGACCTGACCAACTCTTGAAGGAATGCAAGGCAGCTTCACTGTGGTTAGAATTTGTATTCTGCACATAACACTGCATACCTTTTAAATGCTGCTTTATAAAAGGGGATGTTTGTAAATCACTTTACATTTTCAGTTTCTCTGTGTTCTGTATATACAAGAAGTAATGTAGGCCATTTCTTGATCCTAAGAATTTACCACAGTGCGTTCCTCTTTTTTTTTTTTTTTTTTTTTTTTTTACACCCGCCAAGAGTACCTTTAGCAATTTATTTTCAGCTCTGTTTACTTTAGCATGCTATTTAAATTAAATTGGAAAAGTGATATTGCAAACATTATTTGGTTGTACTGTGGGTGCAAAATACTTTATTTAATTAGAGTTTTGTGTTCCTTAAGAAAAAAATTTCTTTGTAAATGCAAACCTTATTTGTATAAATATAGATATATATGGATGTACATATGCATGCGTGCAAACCATTACCTTAATTTTTTTACTAATTATTTATTTACTAATTTATTTGTCTGTTATTGTTTTTGCCTTTGTTTTTGCTTTGTTACACTCTTCCTCCCTGGGGGACAAAAATAAAAGCAAAAAAACAAAAAAAACCACGACATGTCGCTGTTAGAAAACAGCTCTGAAATCTATTTTCTTCTCTTTTTAATCCTACTTTAATCCTTTGGAGCTATAAACCAAGGAAAATGTCTATTTTCTTCTGTATATATTTACAGCTTCTATTATGAATAACTTTAGTGCTTTAGGGTTTGCAATCACCATAATTTCTTGTATGAAGGAAAAAAGAAAATCAAACTTTTAAGCCCCACAGGGAAAAATTCAGCTCCACTGGGTTCTTTAATGTGGAATCCATATAAATACAATCAGAATTGCTCTTTCTCCACTCTAGCTATGTGGTTTCCTTTCTGCCACCGTCTGGTATATTTTAGCTTTCAGTTTTTGGATACAGATGAATTTAATAACTAAACGCACTGAACTGTTTATTAAAATCTCTGTCATGATGCTCCCGAGACATGTACAGGGTGGACAAAGCTGAGAATTTTCTTCAAAAGATGATCATTTTGCAAATCATATACACATAAGAATTTTCCTCGCACAAGCTGCAGATTTTCAATAGAGAAAATTGTTGATGGAATATAAACAAAAATTGGCAACAAGGTCATAAATCTGTTTCATCACATGAGATTCATTGATACCACTGCTCACGCCTCTGCCTTTCAGTTTGCTACTTTATGTGCATTAAGTAAAATGCACGCAAAAATAGGGAACAGAGATGAAAAGACTCATTAAGCCATCATAGTTTTGTGTGAATACAGCATTGTTCTGTATAAATTCTCATTCTTCCTAGGACAACAGAAAGAGAAAGGAAAACATTTCCTAATTGATATTTTCATAACAAAAATATTAAGAATATGCTGCAGCCCTCTCTAGTTTATCTATGTAAAATGTGTCCATGTTCATGAAATACATTGAAAGTTAATCCATTAGCATAAAACTACGTAAATATTCTCTTGCTAACCCTTAATATGCTCAGAGGTATCGTTGCACCTATGCAGGATTCAAAATGAGTCCTAAAAAGGAAGCAAGACCAGAACTAACTTCCGGAGTTCTGACATTTATTATGTTGATGTCATAGGTAGTTAAAAATTCCATGACTCTAGGAGCTCTGGTTTTAGAATAAATTAAATTACTTAATCCCTCTATTTCCAAGAATTACTCTTTGCCTGGTATGATCCTTCCTGGGGCATACACTCTCCTTGACAATAGGGAATTTTCCTTGTTGTTTAACCCTTAATGTTCTCATACCAGTAAGCTGTTGATAAGCTGCCTAAAAAATTTCCAGCTTTTTCAGATTAGCAGTCCTCTACTGTTTTGTACTGAAACACCAAACAGTTGTTTGAAGCTTATTGACAGTATACTTGGTCTTTTTAGTTGCCTGTCATGGACTGCTAAGACTTACCGCATGGCTCTCTCTAATGCAACAACCAACTTTATCTCTTGCTCATATAAAATATATTTCTGAGACTCCAGATCATTGTACTCAGCTCATTCTATGCCTGCCATAGTTCAAATTTAAAGTTGCTTAGTTCTGAACTTCTCCCAGTCTCTCAGTGGGACTGAGGATGGCAGGTCAACGTGCCAACATTGCGAAACATCTCTATTGCTGAGAGTTATCAAGGATACGAACCACATGGAGACCAAAATCACAGAATCATAGAATCATAAAATTTTAGAATCCTACAATGGTTTTGTTTTGTTTGGAAAGGACCTTGAAGATCCTTAGATCCAAAATGACATCACAGACATTTAATTTATTCATCTACAAGAGAATTAAGGATGATTATTTGATGAAATGTGGAATAAAAATTCAAAAATAATAACTCTGACTAAATAGTGTGAGGAGACATAATGAACCACATGAAAAATTAAAATCACTGTCACCAAACAGAATTTTTAGTAGTGAATTATGTTTTCTTTTTCATGCTTTAAACAAAATTTCTGAAGCTTGTAAAATTAGAAAATATAGCTGACTATAGTAAAACAAATTAATTCCTGTATGAATTCTTCGATAGCTATGTTGAGTGGTTCTGGTCAGTGGCTGAAACTATAGATTTTTTTCATGTTTAAAAAATGATCTCTCTTCATTACACAGATAGCAATTTTCATGGGTGTTGGATGAACTTAGTATCACATAATTTTTTACATTTTTCTTAGATTTGAGTGTAATATACACAAAGGGATACAAATAAACCCACAGGGATGAATCAAAATAATATATGCCCATATTCTCAGGAGATAAGTGTAAGAATGTATCTAATTGAACAAGTGAGAACAAAGTAGCTTAACATTTAAAAAATACAATGAAAAATGTGGATTGCTTTCCCAAACAACTCTCAAAACTCTGTGAGCTAGAAAATTAAAATTCCCTGAATTATTATACAATAGAACTGATGTGTTCATAATGTCATTCATTTTGACTTCAATCTTTTAATACGTGCTGTCATGCTTTTGGGTTTCAGATGGTAACAGAAAAAAAGAACAACCTGATGAGAAGATGTTGTAGAAGGAGTATTAGCAATTTGGCTGAAAGCATTGTGTCCTTGAAAGCCCGTAAGAAAGCTTACTCTTTTGGCCATCCTAAAGTCAAGAACAAAGCTCCAGTGGAATTTGGAGACCATTTCTCAGCTGGCATAAATCGGCATAACTGCACAATGAAACTATTCTGGATAGAGCTTTGTTGATTTCCATCTCTAAAGGATTTAGTTAATCTTCTGATATTGACTACCATTACAGCCTTCTCCAACTGATTTAAAATTAAAGATCTACTCTTTCCCTTTGGGTAATACAGAATTGTTCCCCAATATTTACATAGAGTATTAAATGGTTAACACCATAGAGGCAATAGTTCTGGCTTCACTGATCTTCTTAGAATATCCTATAAATTTGTTAATCATGAAAATGAGTACGAATAAGTGATTAAAATGTGATGAATTTCTCTTTGCATAGCCTTGTTTTAGTAATAAATAAATAAAATATATATTTTTTTGTCTATCTGTCCACTACTCCATAGTTCAGGAAAACAAGAAAATAAAGTGCCAGATTTAACTGTTACTTTTGTATCACCCTGTGGGTATATTTATTTATTTATTACAAATCCTCTCTTTGCTTTTAGTCTTTATTTCTTTTTCTTTTTATTTACCAGTAGGGAGACTTAGATAGGCTCAGCTTTCTTAATCCTCTTTATAAATTTAAAAAACCCAATTAAGTCTGCACAAAGTCTTGGGGTTTTTTCTACTCTTTTTCTTTTTTCTTTCTTTTTTTTTTTTTTTCTGACAGAAAAGAAAATCAGTTTTCTTGAGAAATAATACTTCTATAGAACCTTTTATGTGAGGTTCTCAACTAGCTGTAAAACAGGCATTCACTAATTAAGCCTTGCAAGGGCTTTGAGACAAAGCTTTATGCCTAGACGGCAGAAAGGTAAATTGAGAATCAGAAGATACATATTTTGCCAAGAGAGATCCGGATTGTCAGTGTTTAGAAAGGGCTCTGAAGTCTTGATTTTTAAATGACAGATTTCAGATCCAGTATGGGCTGTTCAAAAATACTTTATTCAATGTTTTGTCTTTTTATCCTAAAAACAAACAAACAAAAACTTGTGTTTTTACTAACTGGAATATTTCTAAATGACTGACTCCTTTCTCAATAAAAAAGTGAGCATGAAGGTTCTCAGATGGTATACAGTTCTGAAATTCCATTTGAGTTGACTAATATATGATCGAAGGGTCTATCGTTCAGAGATTTCATGATGGAAATCATGAAAGATTTATACATCCATACATGATGGACAATAATAGTACTATGATAGTACAGTAACCACTGAAAATGTAGTCTTTTACAGACATGCTGTGTACAGAATGCTGGCAAAAAAATGTACTGGCTTTCTAAAAGCAATGTTGAAAGACAAAGTGAACTATATGTTCTAGTAAGTGAACATAACTTTTAAGTAACATCAAAGAAAGAAATTAAGTGTGAAGAGAATTAAGATCTGCTTGTCTGTCTTAGAAAAAAGGAAGAGGAAACAGGAGGAAAAAAGTTCATTTCCATGGACTAATCAGTAACCACTGTATATTAATTGTATTTTAATGATATAAAATTGAGAGAAATTACTGCAGATTTTATATTAAATTACATTTGAAATGCATCACTTAAGTGTCATTTCAGCATCATATTTTTGATGGATTAAGGAAGATTATCATTATACATTAGATCATCTCAGGGAACACACTTTCAAGATACACTTTCAAGGCAACTGATGTCAGCTACCTGGACATATGCAAGGTCTTTTCTGTGTTCTTGTACCATATCCTTATCTGTAGGCTGGAAGATTCAGTGAATAAAGAATTGGTTGCATGGTTACAGTCATAGTGTTGTGATCAACAGGTTGTCTCCCAAGGGCCAGTCTTTGGAATGGTGCTCTTCAACATCTTTAATAGAAGCCTGGACAGCAGGATTGATTGTGCCTTCAGCAAGTTTGCTGATGGTACCAAGTTAAATAATACAGTTGATTTAATAAAAAGGAAGGAACGCCATCCACAGAAACATGGAGAAGCTTGAAAAGTAAGCCCATGAGAACTTAGTGAAGTTCGACAAGAACAAGTGTAAGCGCCGTGCTTAGGTCAGAACAATCCCAGATGCTTGCATAGACTGGGAGAAGGCCTCATTGAGAGCAGCTCTGCAGAGAAAGACTTGGAGGAACTGGTGGAAAAATAAAGCTCGCCATGAGCCAGCAGATTGTTCTTGCATCCTGGAGGTCCAACAGTATCCTGGACTGCATCAAAAGAGGGATTGCTAGCAGGGCAAGGGAGATGATCATTTCCCTCTACTGTCCCCTTGGAAAACTCTCTGGAGCACTGCATCAAGTCCTGGGGCTTCCAGTACAACAAAAATGTGGAGATGTTGGAGTGGGTCCAGAGGAGGCCATGAAGATAATAAAAAATCTGGAGCACCTTTCCTATGAAGATTGAGGGAGTTAGACTTGTTCAGCTTGGAGAAGAGAAAGCTCCCAGGTGATCTTGTTGCAGCTTTCCAGTACCTGAACAGTGCTTACAAGCAAGAGGGAGACTGACTTTTTACACAGTCTGATAATGAGGGTACAAGGGGGAATGACTTGAAACTAAAATAAAGGAAATTTTAAGATAGATAGATTTCAGGAAGAAATTCTTTACTCAGACTGTGTTGAGGTTCCAGAACAGGTTGCCTGGAGAAAGTTATGAATGCTCCATGCTTGAAGACATTCAAGGCCAGGTTGTATGGGGCTGTGAGCACTTTGATCTAGGGGTGGAAATCCTGCCCACAACAGAGGAGTTGGAACTAGATGATCATTTAAGTGCCTTCTGATCATTTTATGATTTTGTGATTAAGAAGGAAATGTGCTTAACCTGCAGCTTCTTTATGTTTGCTCCTTAAAGTAGGATTTAAGAGAATATTTTTATTGTTTATTAAACCAGTTTTCAGTGAAATCCATAAAGGAATAAATTGAGATTTAATATTTTGAACTGATTTTTGCTAATGTTTTAAAATTCTTTGTTTCAATATGAATAGGGTTTACTTAATTCACTCATAGACATCTAAAAAGTAAACATTTGAGTTGTCAAATCTTAGAGTCTAATATAGAAATAGGTACCACAAGAAAGACCAGTAGTCTCTCAAGAGGTGTTTTGATCTTAATGTATCCTTCTAAATATAAAAGAAGTCCTGGATGGTTTGTTCAGCTATGCACATGCAAATTAAGAACAATTTAAAGGAAAATAAGTTTAGACTCATTTTTTTTTTATAATAAGCTCTCATAAAAGGAGCGGACACACTTAAAAACGAGCATTTGCTGGAGGAACGAAATTTCCACCATCCCCCAGCCATGCTGAGAGTAATTCATTTCAATTCAGAGGCTCTTCAATGAACCTTTTCATACTAAAGAAGGAATCAATTAGTAATCTACAAGATGAATTACAACACAGAATGAGAGAGTTCATGATATTCAAGAAGATGGAATTGAAAAAAAAGAATTTATAAATGTGTCTTCAGAAAGGTGAATTTCAATAAATTTGGAGAAGTGGTCGACAAGATGTCATGAACGAGAAGTATTAGATGGGTAGTATTTTTTCTAACTAGCAAAACTAAAAGAACAAGTTATCTTAATGTGAAGGAAAGTAGAAACTTCAGCAAGAGATAAAATTAGCCACATCAATACTCCTTTACTGATCTTAAATACAGAAAAGAAGAAAATGAAAATGAGAAGACATTTCAAAGCTAGCCTAAGCTCATCTGTATTTGTG
>NW_024884527.1:37244-37691 GCF_019232065.1 Centrocercus urophasianus
ACTGATGAATTGAAGATATGACAAACTTTCTCTTATTCTCTTCAACTTCAGTAATGCTATCATGGAATCTCTATGATTCCTTTTGAGTTGATCTAAACGTAAACCAGCCCCTTAGAAAAACAGATCACTATTCTGTCAGATCAACAGGTTGATCTATTTTTATTGAGCACTTGCATCATTACTTGTGCTAATATATGAGACACAGTGAAAGTGTGAGGGAAAAATGGCAGAACCAGGATGCCTGTTTCATTACTTGGATGACCCTGCCTAGACACATATTGACCATAAGGCTTCACTCTCACTTAGGTTTATCTAGACAAAAAAAGTTTGTATCTATTAAAAAAAAGTACAGAATAAAAGTGAAAGTACAAAGAAACAACAACAAAAAAAGAACAATACATAAATGAAATAATGCTACAAACGTTCATGAAGCTTGCGAGTACTAAA
>NW_024884527.1:37791-41016 GCF_019232065.1 Centrocercus urophasianus
TAAAAAAAAAAAAAAAAAAAAAAAAAAAAAAAAAAAAAATAGGTTGATCACCACAATTCTAAAGAGAGGTCTTTCTTCATTCTAGCTTTCATAATTCTTCGGATAATTTTTTTGAAATGGGGTTTCTGCTCTCAGGAGAATTGAAAAAAGAAAAAAAAAGAAATTTTTGCATGATGGGCATTTACTTACCCTAAAACCATGAAAATTGGAGGATATTAACTTATCCCTCGCCATTTATACACATATTTCTGTGCCACTATATATTCTGTTCTCATGTTGGTTGTATTTCACAGCAGGATCCATAAAGAGCTTTCTGATGTAGAAACATAGAAGCGTAGAATGCTTTGAGTTGGAAGGGACATTTAAGATCATTCAATTCCAACATCCCTGTTATAGACAAGGATACCTCCCTCTGGATCAGGCTGCTCTAAGCCCCCTTCAGCCTGGTCTCAGTAGTACTCAGTGTTGAGAGTGGTAGCAAAGAGTGGGAAAAACAAATGTTTCATTTTCAAAAAAGGACATTTTGAATTCAATAGTTTCAAGGTGAAATCCTGGAACAAATAATCTTTGTTAGAATCAAGGAAAACAACAAATAGACAAACAAGAACATACAGCTTATTTTGGTCACAAAGATATTTGAATTCTTGAGGCCAAAAGTGTTGAATGTGATGAATTTAGTGAGTTTTTTAAGGTGTCTGTTGTGTCATCTTTTAAAGTAATTTGAAGAAATAGATCTCAGAGAAAACTACTTTGATGTATTTTAAAATCACGGAAGGCCATAATTATAGAAGAAATATCAAGGGTTCACTTTAAAAATTGATAGCTTTATTAAGCACAGTATTTATACTGTCCACCCCGTAACTTATTTTTCCTTCCCATGAACAGTTGGGATGATTGTACAGGTTAACTGATTAACAAATTACCTTAAAATTTCATTTTTCCAGCACGGAGAGTCACTGTTTCTACAGGAACTAATGATATGTAATAGAGTTTCCTATAGAAATATTGATATGTCAGTGCATAGGAAATATTCATGTTTCCCTCCTCCTGACCACACATAAAGTGTTTCTAATTCAATATGTGTATAATCAATGAATATTAAGATGTTATAATTATGGAAAAAAAAAAAAAAAAAAAAAAAAAAAAAAAAAAAAAAGAGATAGGCAAAGCAGATTGACAACAAAAAGAGAATAGATAGAAAGCTTATCCCTATCCTGGGCTCACTTACAAAACATCACCAGAGCAGATCTCCAGATGAGATCCTTCCCCACTGGTAGCCAGCTCTTAAATAGATCTAGGAGGGTGGAGCCAGGCTCCACCCCTTCTGGCAGCACAGGTGAATTGCCTTCACCTGTGCTCCTCTGGCTGACTCATTGTTCACCTCAGGTGATCAACCAGAGGTTCGGGCTGTGACTCAGCAGTTCCTATACAACATGTATGCATAAAACTTTATCAGATTTATCAGATCACGTTAAAAATTTTCTTTAACTAACAATACTAGAGGAAAAAAAAAAAAAAATCATAATCCTCTTCAGATTGAAAAGATTTAATCTTCCCTGTTTGTACTGGGAAGTTGTAAGTACAGTCTTATAACTTATGTAATTATCTTACATCTGTAGAAGATTTTTCTTGTGTTGTTTTTTTTTTTTTTTTTTTTTTTTTACATTGAAGAAGTCACATTTATTTCTGATAGGTGTATTATAAATCCTCATTTAAATGTATTTATCTAAAATGTGTATGTGCATATTATGGACATGAACTACCTTATATAATGAAGAAATGTTTCACAAATGAATTGATAGTGTATAAATTTATAGATATTTACACATCTTTTTAATACATATATTATAGTTGGAAGAAAAAAATTATCCAAGTGTTCCAATATTTATTCCATTATTTTGTTTGATTTTTTTTTTTTAATTTTATTGTCATTTGACGTTTTAAAGAATAAAGAAAAAATCTACATTATTTCAAGAGAAATAGATAGGTATACAGATATACATATATATGTAATAGCATTAAAAAATATTGTTCATGAATCAGACTCCTCAAGTTTGCCAGAAATAATCTAATGCATTTCTATTGAAAAAAAAAAAAAAGCCTCCACAACAACAGACTTATCTAATACTTCAGCAGCTCAATTTAAGCAATATACGTATAGATTAGAAAATCCACAGCCAAGCAAAATAGTATACATACACCAACTCTGCAAGCAGCAACTCCCTCACTATACTTTTCCAGATGGTTATTAAAATTTGACAGATCTCTAAGCAACACAGTGAAATAGAAACACCTGAACGGATCTATCAAGACAGTAGACAATTCTAAATTCAGAAGCCAGACAGATCTAGCAGCATGGTGTTTCATCAAAAGTAGCTTAACTATTCTAGTTAGCCCACAACCTGAATGTTCTTTTGTCATTGTTACTTTGGATTTAATATTCCAAATTTCTTCTCTACATAGGATCATTCCTTTCACATGGATGAAATTCCAGTGGTGTTGATTTGCTTCTTACAATGTATCTCATGGCTGAGGCAAATGTCCCTTAAAGAAGTGATGATGAAAGGCAAGTGTCATTGTTTCCATTTACTCCAGAGAAAATCAAGGTCCTGGGAGATGTCAGCCCTTCTCTCCCTCTTAAAAAATCAATAACAGTCTTAGAAATGGAGGTAGCACAGCACCCAAGTCTCAGTCTAAAGTCTAAAGGAAAATAAAACAATAGCAAACTTAGTTTTCTTCCTGTCTCTTTCCTATGACACAAACAAATTACTCTCATTTAGTGCCACTGTGTTGTTGACCTTGGAGATGAAGCTACTTCCTACACAAAACCCCTTGAATATACTTGTGTGTACCTTCCATGTGAAATCTACTTCATGTCTTGAAGTTGACTTTACTGATCTTGTCTTTTTGGATGTATTTGGATTTGAATTGTAATTTACTTCTCACACTTGCCTTATATTGCCAATGAATTTTGTCTGTTCTTCAGATATGGATATATGTATTCAATCAGTAGTTGTAGATATACAGTTAGAATGTGTTTTAAATCTCTAGATGTCCTACCAAAGTCCCCAGATGCTTGATACAAACAGGGTGGGTAATCCTGCATTTCATAGATGTATATGTTTCATAGTATAAGAAGACTAAATCCCTGTTTAACTGTATGCTAGATGACATACAGTTTATTTCCCCATCCGTCTCACCCTCTCTCTTTCACATTTTTTCTCT
>NW_024884528.1:0-45547 GCF_019232065.1 Centrocercus urophasianus
GGTTGTTGCACCCCAGTGGCCTTCAAAGCACGATACCTTTGGGTTTCCATCGTGGTGACCCAATGAACACCTCTTTGCACACACTCACACACACATCCCCTTCCTGCTCAGCCCCATGGCTGCATCCCACCTCCCCCCAGGCATGGGCTGGGGTCTGTGGGTGACACCCCTGGGACACGTTGCCACCACCATCACCTCTCTGGGTGATCCCCAGCATTTCCGAACCTCTTATCTGCCTCGGTTGATTCTTTCATTGGCAAAGCTCCCGGTGCCATAAATGTTAGCACCCTAGCACCTCCCCCTGTAAAAATACACTCCCTTATCTCTCCCCATTGCCATATTCCAGTCTATCACCTGTGTGTGTTATCAGCCCGTCCCATAGCTATCACTGCACTATCACTATGCACATCGCAGAGGCCCGATGCGATGCCCCAGCGCCCCGTTCCTCCTTGCTCCCTGTGTGTAGGATATCCCTGCCTTTCCTATTGGCTTTCCCTCCTGGTCTCAGCCCTCTCCCAGCACAAGCAGCGTGCTGCAGCTCATCAGCTTTAATTGCAGCAAGAGAGAGAGTATGATAGGACAAGGGGGAATGGTTTAAAACTGAGACAGGGGAGGTTTAGGTTGGATATTAGTAGGAAGTTTTTCATGCAGAGGGTGGTGAGGAACTGGAACAGGCTGCCCAAGGAGGCTGTGGATGCCCCATCCCTGCAGGCATTCAAGGCCAGGCTGGATGTGGCTCTGGGCAGCCTGGTCTGCTGGTTGGAGACCCTGCACACAGCAGGGGGGTTGAAATGAGATGATCATTGTTGTCTTTTTCGACCCAGGCCATTCTATGATTCTATGAAGAGAAACACTGAGAGAATCCATCTTGCATCACTGACACTCGGAACTGCTGAAGTTGAAGCAAAAGAAAGCACCTCGGATCCTTTTTATCCTCTGCTCCTGCAATTTCTGCATGTCCAAACAGATTTTGGAGCCTGTTTATAACTGGTAACTTTGTTTGCTCCCGGGCTGGGACCTGAAATGCCAAGTTTCATCTCTAAGTCAGTTTTTATGGCTGAGTCGCATTAACTCCTGGGAGCAGGGGGAAAAAAAAAAAAAGGAAAAGAAAAAAAAAAGGAAATATTACATAAAGATATAAGAGAAAGTTGAGGTTGTTAAAAAAGGCCAATCTGTGGTCTTGGGGACACCTGCCTGCTTGCACTGATGGATGCAGAGCTTTTGATCCAGGGCCGAAAATCCACTTCTGTGGATTCTAACCCAAGGAATTACCGTAACTGGGACATTTCATGCTCCTCTCTCATCAAGCTCTTTAGAGCAAATTAAATTTCTCCCTAACCAGCCTGTAACAGTTTGTGTTAGATGTGGATCTAAATGTTAATTGCAGTGACAATAACAGGTCTGATCCTGCAGTCCTTATTTGGGTAAAACCTCCCACAGAAGCCAAAGGAATTTTGCCCCAGAGAAGACAGCTGGATGCAGTCCCACATTTCCCGTCTCCTGAAGATGCCAGAAGGTAGCGAGAATATTTCTGTGATGTTACAAACCTCCTTTTTCCCCCACCCACCTCCCCTCAGTTCTTTAATTCGCCATTAATCTAACGAGCTCTGCTTGGCTTTAGCTGAGCACTTGCTTGCAGAGAGCCGAAGCCATGGAGGGGAGCTGGGTGAAGTTGGTTTGTAGCTCTGCTGGATGTAAGGGCACCTGGAGGTCCTCCACCATGCTGCAGAGCCGTATGGGAAGCCTTTGTGTGGTCCCCATTCCCTCTGCTCTTGGGTAATGCAAAAATGTGAGCCATGAAGGAGGGCAGCTAAATATGATGGGATGATTTGGGGTCTCCTAGCTGGGTTTGGCAAAAAGACACCCCATATTCAGGTGGCATATGCAGTCAGGTAGGCCATTCTCCCTCCATCCCCACACTCTCACACTGCTGTCCCCACAGAGCCTGGAAAAGGGTGCAGTCCATCCCCATCCAGACCCATCCTCAGCAACCCAAACAGCTACAGAAGGTGGGTCCCTGCTCCGAGCACACACAAACCAGCAGATACTCAGAGGCACAAAGCATTTCTTCAGCGCTGGAGATTCAAATCCCCTACTTTGTTTGGTGTTGTTTTGTTGTTGTTGTTGTTGTTTTTTCCCCAGCAGCATTTAACAAGCTGATGATGTTTGTTTATGAAGTGAAATGCACATGATTTATTTGATCTGCTGGAGCTGGAGAGCTGCATTCCCACGCCAGGGACGGGCAGAGACGCTGCCTTCATCCCCTCTGTTGGAAGCTGCTCAGATGAAGTACTGTACAGTCAGAGGCACTGTGCTGTGCTTTCAGCTGCTTCAGAGCAGGGCATTAAATGCTTATTAGAGACCTCCCAACTTCCCAGCCATAAAGTTGCACTTGTTCTTGTCTGTCTCTGCACGTGGAGACGGCCTTAACGATGTGTTCCTGCAGCTCACACAGGTCTGGGGAAGTCTTGGGGCACCTGGGCTGTAGTCTGGATGTGGCTTGAATGATGGGAGGGAGGTTCTTCTTGTGCTTTGCTGGCCGGTTGGGTTGAACACATTTTACCTGGTTTGCAGGGACCGTGGTTTAATTAATTGCTTTGCAAGAAAGCTCTGTAGAGGGAATGTCTGGTTCTGCCTTTTACAACACCTGGAGATGTACTTCATCTCATCACCCAGACCAGAGCCTGGCTGCCAAGGAAGCTAAGGAAATCATCCATTAACTGATGGAAGACGAAGTGCAGAACGTGAACTATGAGACTTACAGCTCCTTGGGGAGAGTGCGTGGAGCATCACCCATCCTGCAGGTGGGACAGGAGCCAGATCCTCACCTGCTGTGAGCCAGCAGCACGTGGCCCAGGGCTGGGCACCAGCTAAGGTGTCCCCTGCTTCACCTGGGGCTGCAATAGGGCTGTGCCGACTGTGAGCAACCTCACCACAAAGCCTTACACCAGAGCTTGAGGAGGTGTCACTACCAGGGCTTTCTCCCCATCCTTGCATATAAAACACTTTGCAAATGAAGTGTGAAGATAATATGCTTTATCATAGGCATTTATTACTGGTGATTGTTGAATAAATCTCCCTCCATTCACATACCTATACATAAGGTGTGTATAAATATGCAGCCAGTATCCGGCCCAGAGCCTTTATGACGATGTCAATGTAGCCCCCATAAAGATAGTGGGAAATGATTCATAATATTTATATGACAGACACGATATGAACTGTAATAGCCTGTTGGGATCGAGAATATCCATAGGTCTCTGTCAGCCACAAATGTGATTTAAATATTATATATGTGGCAACTGTAGCATTAGGAATATGATAGCTGTTATTGATAGTGGTCATAAAACGCAGTAGTTTTGCGCTGAAGAATGTGAAAAATAATCTAGTGGTTTTCCTAATGGTCTCCCCAGCAATGCACAGAAGGAACTGTACTTTCAGTGCTTCTTTCAGTCCCCCTTCCCCCCCCCCCCAAGCCAAACTGCCATTGGATTCTATCAGATTACTGCTGGGGCCATGCTTCGTTCTGCTGATGTCAGCTTGCGGGTCTGTCTGTTGGGCTGGGGGGGTTCTGCTGGGCTGTGGGATCACGGTTTGCTCCTCTGCATGGAACAGAGCTCAGTGCTGCCATGCTGGCTGTGAAGGGAAGACTTTGTCCAGCGACTGCACAAGGTTGTTCCCTCCTTTGCAATGGCAAAGGGTCATCAGTGAGTATGAGTTTGCACAGCCCCATAGCAGAGCTGATACCATCAACCCTCACCTTCTCACTGTCTGAGCATCACACAGATGCACAGCAGGTGGGTTTCACACTGCAGCAGTGCTCCTCAGGGCACAGCAGTGGTTGGGAGCTCAGGGACCCCCACTGTGAGGGACCAGCACCCAAGCAGTGACAACCAAAGGTCCTCATCCCTCCTCACCATCAGACTGCCTTCCTCTCCCAACTCCATCCTGTTCTTTCCTGAGAGCAAACAGAAGGGGAAAATCACTCCACTACACACTCATTAGTTACAACAGCCCCTATTTTTTCTCCCTTAGCACAAGCAAGAGAGAATGCAGCTTGCCCAGGTGGATGCAGCATCACGGTTTTGCTTTGGTGAGTCTCCAAGGTTAACCAACACCAACATTGCACTGGTGAGGTGCAGCCTCTGGGACAGCTATCAGGATGCCTGCTCCATCCCTTCACATCACAGAGAGTAAATCCAGGCAACAAAGCATCCTCAAACAGCAACAGAACGGTGGTGGGGCTGAGGAAGAGAGAAGGGTGAGGGCAATAAATGGGTCAGTTCCCATGGACACCCAGCAGAGCTACGCATCGCTTCTCAACGACCTTCTGTGGGTTTCCAAAATGCAACAGAGTGCATTTTATAGAAGAAAGCAAAAGTGCATTGCAAAGTGAGGGTCTGGGTGTAATGTGGCAGCAGTTTTCTACACCATTTGCATTGCAAACGAGCTGATCTTCCTCTTCCTCACCCTGGCGGGAGGCAGGCGTTGCTCCAGGGAGAGTTGTTGGTCCATTTCTGCCATCGTTTGCACTGACATAAATCAGGAATTTACTCAGTTGAAATAAGTGGGGCTGCACCAGTATAAAACCAGTGTGAGATCAGAATTACAGTGCTATAAAAGCAGCATGAGATTAGAATCAGCCTGAGTATATTGCAGCGATGGTTGGAGGAAAGCCTAGGGAAATTACCAATATTGGAATTGGAAAAAGGAAAGAAAAAAATGGCATATGATTTCCTGATGATTTGGGAAATCAAATCCTCAAGGCCAGCACTTGTGTTCCTCCCTCCCACCGCAGTGCCAGCACTGGTGAGAGCTGTGCCAGAGCAGTGATTCTCTATTATCCCTCTTCTGGATGAAGCAGCTGGGAGATGCGTTATAAGAAGACGCCGTATAAAAATAAATGGAATTGAATTAGGGAAACAACTGAAGTCGTTTCTTCTCCATCCTCACATCAATCCATTTAGGCTGATTCTTTGGGTGCTCCAAGGGGATTTGCGTTACAGTGCTGTCAGCATCCACAGTCCGGTCCTCTCCTCCCAAATGAGCCTTGGCACTCCTCATGCAATGGCTCTTCATTACCCCCCTCCAAATGGGGCCCTTTGCTGGGTCCTGCACCCCCAGCACGTTGCGTTGAGCGGTGCTTTGTAACGAGCAGCAATCTCCTAAATGAGATTTTGGGGGACGTGGAATCAGGGAAGGGAAAACAAATGCCGTCTTTTAAATGAAATAACGACGCGTAAGCCCTGGGATGTAATGAGAAGCACATCAGTGGCAATTTGATTTGTTAATGGAGCCTGTGCGTTGATACGCAGCGGTGAGAGCGCTCGGAGCAATGCTGGTGCAGGCTGGGACAGCATCCCATCCCCATGTGGATCTGCTACCCTCGAACTGTGCTTGGTGTCTGTGGGAGGATGCACGGCAGCGAGGCCATTGCATTGCATTGCACTGAAGTAGGTCAGGCTGCTGCTCCCGGCCGTGCCATCCCTGTGCCCCCCAGCCATGGATGGCAACAGACAGCTTGGGAACCGAGGGGACCTGGTGGAGCACACGTCGACAGAGCTGTGGTGTGGAGATGCCTCATGTTGCTGCACAGCGTGTCCCGGTGCTGCTCGGAGAATCAGAGAATCATTAAGGCTGGAAAAGCCCTCTCAGATCCACAACCCTCTCCATTGTGTCCACCAACCACCTCCCTCAGTGCCACATCACTGCAGTTCTGGAGCTCCAGCCCTCGCTGCTCCAATAGTTTTCCATGATCCCAGGAAAACCAGCATTGCTACATAAGGCACAGGCAGTTTGCCCCTTGGCTGGCGAGCAGCACAGGTAACATTTTCCCTTGGCTCTTCGGGAACATCTGGTTTTAATGCTGCTCGAAGCAGTTTTGGATAACGCCGTAGCGTGCAGTTAATCTATTCCCCATGTTCTAGGAAATATTATCATCTTAAAGGCAATTTAAGAAATTACAGAAATACAGACATTACTAAGTATAAATCCAGAGGTAACACCATCCTGCCTGACAGGAGATCCACCAGCACTCCTTGCTTCATCTGTAATGCCTCTGTCCCTGTTAGGATGATGTTTGATCCCCAGTTCTCCCCACCTTGCACCATCCCTGGTGCTGCAGGAGCTCCAGCTTCGCACTGGGCTTTCAGGAACATGGCAGAGTTTACATGGAGGAAGGATGCTGTGCAGCTCTTCTCTCGTTATCTCTGCTGGTGAAGTTTTGCAGTTGGTACAGAACATGGTAAAGCAATAAGCAGGCCAGCTGTACTTCCCTTGATCGCTTTTTCTCACGGATCAATAGTTCCAGAGGTTCTTGCCAGACAAACCCTCCCTAAGTGTATCTTGGCTCAGAGCTGAGGACTGGCTCGTGTTCAATGTCTCAGCAGGCGACGAAACTGAAGTTGGTTTAGATGTGGTCCTGGGCTTTGTACGGCTCCCAAGTGGTTCTGATTGAAAAATTAGTTTTGGCATTCACAGTGTGTGATCGTTCCTTAATGCAGCCCAAATGCCTCTGCTGTGCAGGCAGCAGCCCAGTGCCAGCCCTTAGGGTGTGCATTGCCCAATCACTCACAGCCCTGTGGGATCCCCCCATCCCACATCACTCCCTGCTTTAGTCAGCAGAATTCTGGTGCTCCGTCCTCTCCATCATGTGCTGCAGCTTCAGCAGAAGACAGCATTAAAAGGAGCTGCTGTGAAAGCCCTTTGGAAGCCTGATGGGAGCAGAGAAGGGAACCCACCATGCACAGAATCCACCCATGAGCACAGCAAACCCTTTGGCAGCCCCTGCTTACGCCACGGGTACCAGCCCACGCTGATGGCCCTCCAAAGCCAACACCCATTCATTCCATTTTCAGCCTTCACAAAGCTTTTGCATTGCCAAACTGGTGCAGTGGGAGATGCTGGGCTCACTGCAAAAGTGAAATAGCAAATAAAACATTGTACAAATAACAATGCTGTTTGTGAGCTGCACTACGTGAGCGCCGGTGTTGTGATTATTGGTTCATTACAGGCCTCTCTCCTGCTAAATCTTTTCTGTTATTAAGGCTGGCTCAATGGGGTCCTGATCCCTGGTTGAAACATCAATATTACTAATAAATAGAAATAACAAGTGAGGTAAAGGGCCAGACAAGAATGACCTGCTTTATGAATTAATGTAGTGAAGTCTGGCTATTTTCCTATAGCTTTTATATACTACAGGCACACATACAAACTCCATACGCATTTATTGGATGTTGGTGTGTGGAAATTAAGCCAGAGCAGTGCTATAACCTAATTACTGACTTGCTACAAGGTGCCAGGGAAAAGCAGAGAGCAGACATTGCATCCACCCCTGCAACGCACAAAAACGCCCTCCAGTTCTCATGGGGATGAAATCATCTCTTCCAGCCCTCCTCCCAAATCCCCTCCTGGCCCCAAAGTGTGGAGCAGTGCATGAGGTGCACAGCCTGCGAGGCTGTCAGCTGCATCTGCAGCACGTGGGTGGGATGTGGGTTCGATGGCATGGAGGGAGGTTAGGGGCAGGTGGGCAATTTGACCCATAGAGATTCATGCAAGCATGCATGCTTGTTGCTGCGTACAGCTCTATATGTTTGTCTCTCTACATGTGCATATACACATAAATACACACAAAGGGACTGCATGCATTTCTCTGTCCATCCATAATTCCATCCTGTGATTCTTGCACGCTGGGTGATCCTTATCAGGAGGTGTGAAGCAGCGTGGCCACGCTTGGCTGTGCTCTGTGATGCCGTGGTCACCGAGCAGTGCACACCAGGGCTGCTCCTCAGCCCGTCCTGATGGCAGGTGGGGCCTCACCCCTTCTCCCAGTCGGAGGCACCACCTTGCCTCCATTATTTATAAGCTATTCAAAATTTATCGCTGCCAACAAACTCCGGCTGCAGAAGGGTTTTAAATCCTTGTTAAGTATTTAAGTGGAAATATCCGTGTGAAGGAAGCGGGTGGTGGAGATGGGGCAGCCAGGTGCCCCTGTGCACCGCTGCCAACCCCCCCCGTGCATTGGGGGGTGCACTGGGCTCGTGAACACGATGGGGTTTGTTTTATTTTTTTCATCCCCACCCTTTTTCCTTTTATTTTTTTGCCTTTTTTTTCCCCCTTCCCCACTGCTGTTTCACCAGGCTCAGCAGCTCCGGGTCAGCAGTGGGTTGGGGGCTGTCTGAGCTCCCCCCGCTGCCCCTAGCCAGGGCCACACTGAGCCACACAGTGCTTGTCACCCATCGGTGACAAATCGATGTGGGCTGATGCTGAGGGATGCAAGAAGCAATTCCTTTGCTGATATGGGGGATGGAGTGGGGTGGAGGTGAGGGTGGCACCGGGCAATGTGGGGCTTGGGCAGCTGAGCTGGGGGCACCCCACACTGGGGCTGATATTTGGGGTCTGGGTGGGGGCAGATGTAATAAGTCTGACGGTGGCCTCCTCCTGCAGCTTGGCTTAATGGGATGCCAGAGCCGACAGGGCTGCCTCTATCTGCTCATTCCGCGGGCCTGGGGAACCATCCATCTTGTTCTAACCCTATTTTAAAAAAATATAAAAGGAAAGAAAAGGAGGGGGTGGGGGAGAAAGAAAAATGATAAATCTGTTCAGGGCTTTTGTTTGCCTGCGATTCCTGTAAAGGACAAAAAAAATGAAATAAAAGCCAGGCCCATTTTTTCCCCACTTGGTGTTGCCATGGGATAGAGAGCCCCCGGTTCTCAGGAGCGCAGCGCCTTTGGGGAGGAAGAAAAAAAACCTCATTAACGTTATGAGTTGCATCTGTTCCCTGGGTCTGGGTCACATCCAGCCACAAGCTCTCCCATCGCCTGCCTCCCCCACCCTGTGCATTCCCATCCCTGACTCCTTTGGCCACTTGTGCCCTTAGGAAACAAAGGGACCCCTATGCCCCTCACTTGAGCTCCCCAGTAGTGCCCAGTGTGCTGTGAGCTGAGCAGGGGAAAGAGGCAGTGGCCAAGCTGGGGCTGGGAGCATGTCTGGAAAATCAAAGAATCACAAAGGTTGGAAAAGCTCTCTCACATCCCCAAGCCCAACCATCTCACGTGCCCACTGATCATGTCCCTCAGTGCCACATCTCCATGGTTCTGGAACACCTCCAGGAATGGGACTCCAGACTCCACCACTCACTGTGCACAGAGATGTTCATCCCAGGCTGCTGCTGCAGAAGGCAGGGAGTGAATCCACTCTCTGGCCCTGCCATGGGCAGCAAGAGTTGGAGCAGATGGAGGATATCTGTCCTCCATACCGTCTTCTGCTGGGACTGCTGACCCTGCCCAGCACTCAGTGGATGGAATGAGGACCCAGTGCTGATTACCACATCTAGGAGGGTGAAGAGGAGTGAGGGAATTTGCATGGCATTTCCAACTGCATGCTTTAAGGAAGGCTCATGCAATTGCTCTTCTTGGAGCTTCAAGGTAACACACAGAGCAGGGCTGGGAGATGTAGAGCAAAGGACTTCGTGGTAAGGGACAATGCAGCCAGGAGCCGTGTGGGGAGCAGGGGATTCTTCTACCCAGCCATGGCTCTACCTGCCTGGCTCTCATTTCCAGACTATTTAAAACGCAATTTTAGGCTGGGGCTGCTTATGGTGCACTGAGCCCAGCACTGCCTGCATGGTTTCCTCCCCTGCTGCCCCACGCTGCACTGTGCAGCCGTGATGAGGAGCAGGATGGGTCCTGTGCCATACAGTGCCATGCCATACTGTGCCATGCCATGCCATGCCATACCATACTATGATGTCCCACGCTGTGCCATGCCATGCCATGCCATGGGAACACACTTTGTGAAACCAGGGCTTGCAAGCACACAGAAGCATCCACATCATTCTGTCAAAGTCTTCATTGGAACAAGGAGTAGTGGTTGGGCATGCAAGAAAAGAGACGTGTTTTCAAAAGCCTGTTCTGCACACTCTAGGGATCATTGAGTAGCACTGAGGCTTGCAGGTATCGGTTTGCTGGATTATGTGCAAAAGGTTTCACAGTCTTTGTTATAAAGATTATAAGTAGGTTTGTGGTCCTTCTGTGAGTTTGAGAACAAAAGGCTGTTTCATTATCATTAAACTTGCATCTGAGTTGCTCTGTGACTGAGTGTCTGGCTTTTTATTGCCAGCCAGGACTTTCAAAAGCTCCTTAAATGTTAATGCCACTTTTAAAACAACAGTGGTGAGGCCTTTGATCAGCAGAGCTGGCCGCTTCTTACAGCTGAAGGCAGAGCCAGCCACTGAGTGATGTCAGGATTTTAACATTTCCCCTTCCCCTGCTGACTCCTGACACAACAGAGAGGGCGGGCTATGATCACACCTGAGTTTCAGCCATCAGGTGGCCAGAGCTGGGTTTGCATGGCATGATGCAATGAAGGTGAGCATGGCATGGCTGCCTGGCAGGTCACTGGCCAAGTCACAAGGCTTTGGGGACAGGAGAGTCCCCCAGGAGATGGGGTTTGGGCCATCAGCAGTGCACACCGCAGGTTCATCCCTGCAACTTAAAGGCTGGGGATGGACAGAGTCATCTCAAAGTCTTCCCTTTTCAACGGCATCGCCCTTCCCTAAAAACCCACAGTCAGATGCTGGCTCAGCATCTCCCACTGCCCTCCTCTCCGTGGCCACCCCATTTGCTGCAGCTGCGTTTGTCGAGCAGGGGATGGGGTCACACACATGGCTCTGAGAGCGGGAGGGAGCGCAGCGCCGGAGGAAAGAACATTTCAGGTTCAATTAATGCCAGCTACGGCGAAAACGGGTGTGCTGGTGCTGGTTTGGGTACAAGGATATGTTTGCAGAGATAAGTGTGAGTGTAACCTGATGACACAAGTTGCCTGCTTCCAAATGTCAGGCAAAGTTCATACAACCCATGTGAAACGAGTTAAAATTTAACAGAAATCTGCAAAGCGTTGTGCTGTAATTGAATCCATGATGTGGATGGGAAGCATGCTCAGACACATCCCAAACTGGGGCCTGAACCGCAGTATTCTTCCTGAAAAAGGTTGATTTAAAGGAGGCTGCTGCTGTCAGATCCGGGTGCACCCCTCCATCCCCTTTTTGATGGCTGTCGGAAGACTTCTGAGTCATTCTGCATCGGTTTTGATGTGTCAAAGTTGGTTTATAAATCACAGCAGCAGAGAAAGCTCAGCTCAAGCACATGCAGATGCAAAGAGCTGCAAAGCTGACCCGCGTTGGGCTCGGTGCTGTGAACAGTTCTTAAGCCATACCCGCACACTGAGAAGGAAAAGGGCTTTTTGGCTTCTTGACACCGTGGTGTGGCTTTGTGTTGCTTTTCTCTTTGCTGGCTGCTAATTCCCCCTTTGTCCCAGCATGGTGGGGTGCAAACTTCATAGAGCTTTAGAAATGGAGAGTTGTTTTGTTGGTTTTGTGCTCCTTTTCTATCGTGCTGGATGAAGCCCTCCCCTGTGTGGCAGCGGCAGCCAGATGTGCTCAGCACAGCCTACGGCATTCTGCATGGGGTTGGGAAGATGCTGCTCCATCCCAGCACCTCTCTGCCCCAGCAGCATCCCCACAGTGCAGATTCAGCCTCTGTGCTGCCAATGGCTGCTGCTTCCCACTGGGCAGCCCATGGACCGGGCTCCTTGCAGGATGCTCAAGGCAGAGCTGAAGGTACAACCGAGCCCCTTGTGTGCTTTGCTCAGTGAGGGTTTTTCATAAGTGAGCTGAAAACAAATTTAGCACTTAATGCTCTGAAGAGTAAACACTTAAATGCCCTATCATCTGCCCAAGTGCTTTGTTTATTATCCGGAGAAGCCAAACTGAAGCGGTTTTCCATGGAGATGTAGTACCTCCTTCAGATTAGCCAGCTTAATTAGATCCTGGTCGCATGGCACTTTGCTCTTGGAGAGGTGAGGATGAGGAGTGCCCAACCACTGCTGCCACAAGCTGGGATTTGTCTCCAGCTGCACCCCAGGGTGCTGCTGTTATTGGGGCTCAGAGTGGGAGCAGACCAATGAGGGACATCTCTACCTCTGGGCCAGAATGGAGGGGGACAGGGTCAACTCGCTCACTCAGCTCCACCTACCAGCAGTACGAATTGGAGCAGCAGCTTTACAAGCCATTTGTCCCTGGACTTAAAATAAGGAGGGAAGAAATCAGCTGAGGTACACAGCAATAGGAAATGCCACTCTGAGTGGTGACTGCTGTGAGCACTGCTCCCTGAAGCACAAAATCTCCAGCCTACCATTTGTAAGCTCCTAAAGCTGTTACATCCCATAATGGACATCCTCAGGTGAAGGAGACAAACAAGGGAAAACGCTGAAATGCAGCCGCAAAGCTAGACACAATAACAGGCATGGGGGGGGGGGCAAGGATATGACACAGGGAGACAAACAGGAGAGAAATTTATGTCACTGGAGATTACAAGGGCATCGTACATCACCAATGGGGACGGGCTCTGAGCAGCAGCAC
Organism: Centrocercus urophasianus; assembly: GCF_019232065.1. Classification (NCBI taxonomy): domain Eukaryota; kingdom Metazoa; phylum Chordata; class Aves; order Galliformes; family Phasianidae; genus Centrocercus; species Centrocercus urophasianus. The sequence continues at coordinate 12,419 of NW_024884528.1, forward strand.
GAGGGAAGACCCAACTCAGAGGGAAAAACCTCCAAGCAGCAATAATAGCCAAGAGAAAGAGCAGAGCTGCGTGCTTGAGGGAGATGCCAAAATGACTGCGCGGTGCTTGCTGCAATAAGAACAAGCAGGGATGGCTGGGCTGGGAGGGGTGCGGGGCTAGGAAGTATTTCAGGTTGGATATTAGGAGAAAATTCCTCTCTGAACTGTGCAGTGGCACAGTTGCCCAGGGAGTGGTGGTGTCCCCATCCCTGGAGGTGTTCCAGAACACCTGGAGATGTGGCACTGAGGGATGTGGACAGTGGGCATGGTGTTGGGCTTGGGGATGTGAGAGGGCTTTTCCAACCGGAGTGACTCTGTGATTTGGGCTAAGGGAAGGAAGCTGCTGGGCACATCCAGCCCAAAACCTCATGAGATGGAGGGGAATCCTGTCCTGCCTGATGGGAAACGTCACAAGCATCAGCAAACAGTTCCATCACACATTGGGAATGACCTTGACATTACCGTATGTCCAGCTGAACTGGCCTGGAGAGGAAAGTCTCACTGACAGCTTATGGGGATTGGCCATTCCTGTATCGACTGCCTCACTTTCATCCTAAAGCCTGCAAACAGTCCTGACAATTCAGGAACACTGGAAGGGTGTTGCCGTTCGGTTGGATTTTGTGTAATGTGAGTACTTTGGACTTAGTTTAACGCAATGCTGAATTACGAGCTGCTTGTCTTTCAAACCAGACCCTTATTTTATTGTTTTAAGGAAGTATTTGCATACATGCAGTACCTGTCGTGCAGCAGCAAGAAAAGCTCAACGCTTTGCAAGAATCAAAACCCATGAGGAGAGGCTGGGTACGGTCACTGCTATCTCAAACACAGGGAAAGGGAGAAATCCCAAGCAGCCTTTCCCTGAAATAAACCTGTGGCCACACTCCGACCTGTGCTCAGGAGTATCTCCCCAGTTCCCAATCAGTTTTGCTGCTGCCAGCCTGCCCTGGGGTAAGCAGAGAGCAAAGGCTGAGCCCCAAGCAGGAGTCCACGGTGGGGAAGGATTTAAGCATCATCCTAAAGCAGGGCGACTGCTGCAGAGACGGAGGGGTCCTGCAGGACTTGGCTGCTCAGCTGTAAGTCACTCACAACTCCCAGCTCTCATTATTCCACTCCAAGTCACTACATCAGCAGTCGTACTTCAGAGTGAGAACTGTCCTACTTTCAAAGAATGCGATACGTGCCTCAGATTCCCATTGTCATGAAAGCACGTTTCTAGTCTCCCTGCTTTGGAAGGTTCCTTTTGCTCTCAGCTCCACAGGAGCTTTGCCATGCACTGATCCCTCTTGCCCCAGTGCCATCAATTGCCCCGCAGCCCCAGCTGGCAGCAAGGCAGGGCGCGATGACTTCATTGCTGGCTGAACTCATTGTGGCAGCACTTTGGTCATTTGTTACACGCTGCCCTTCATGGGCTGGACCTGTCATCAGCTCTGCAGGGACCGGACACCCTCAGCCTCTGCATCACCCATAAAAAATGCCTTTTTCTGTCGCCGCACAAAGCGCCCAGAGGGCAGCGGCACAGCGGAGCCCCCGTCCCCGCCTTCCCCCTCTCACACAGAGATATTGCATTCATTCATCTCAGGGGCCGCAGCGTGCTCGCAGCCTGACAATACATTATGGTGATGTAGGTCTTCATTTCACGCTGTCAGGGACTATAACAACTGTATCTATTACCCAGGGGGGCTAACGGGGCAGCTTTCCCTGAGCTGGTCGCCGTGCGCCTGGCTAATGCCATTGGGTGTCCCCTGCTCCCGTCCCTCATCCCCTGCCTGCATGGCGCCAGGAGGTTGGGGGCTGCAGTGGGGGGTCCCGGCCCAGGATGGGTGTGGGGAGCAGGAGATGGATGGCCCTGAGAGCTGCAGCACAATGAGGCAATTCCAGCCAGTACAGCTCATCAATCCCCAGCTCTCCAGCTCCGCGTCCCCCTCTGCTCAGCCGCTGTTGGTTGGGGGTGATAGCCCAGGTGTGTGCCTGTCACAGAGATAAAAGAGGCTTAATTAAGACCCAATAAGCTAAGTGATTTGTTATCTCGGTGCGATATATTACTCCAGCTTATCGATCCCACAAAGGCACATGTGTCTGAGAGCCACTGACACAGCTCTGTCCTTCCCTGGTGAATACACGCCAGCCCTTGCTGCTTGCTGCAGGCAGGGGACAGGGCTGTCCCCTTACATCTCATGCAAGCACAGCAATAACACGATTCGCTTCTCCCAAGAGAAGGAGCTGCTGGAAGCTGGTGATGCTCAGCCCTGCCTGAAGACCAGCAGTGGGCATTGTGTGGAGACTTGGTGTGCTGGGAAATCCCTCTGGAGAGGGTTGCCTGCATCCATCCCATAGCAGGAGCAGGTCTGGAAGGTGGCAGTGAGGGAAAAGCCAGTTTCCATTAAACCATGTCCCCCTCCAGGGCTGACATCCCCTGGACTGTGGCTGTGCCATTTCAGAACCAGGCATCCCCCAAGTTCTCAAAGCAATCCCTTCCCAGCTGAAATCCAACCATTTTCGTTTTCAAAACTTTAAGGCAAGTACGAGGGGGAGAGGGAGGGGAAACCAATTCATTTAACATTCAAAATGTTAAACCGCTCAAGAAGTTCTTTGATCTTTTGAGGTTTTGCTGCAAAGGGAACACCCTTTCCCCATTGGTTTACTGAGTCACGCTTATTACTTCAATGCAGAAATATCCTTTATGTCAAGTGTATAAATATCCAACGCTAAGCCTCAGAAGCCTTTTCCTTTTTTCTTTTTTTTGCATCTGTCTGGTTTTTTTTTAATTCTTTTTGCAGAGTGTGTGTCATGCTCTCTGGAGCTGCTTCCTGCACTGGCATCCAGGGCATCCCTGCAGGTTGCTGGGTGCTGTGCGCTGTGCATGTCGCCATCCTCCCAAATCCCCTAAAGCATGGCAGCCTTGGGAAAGCAGGCAGAGCAAGGGGAGATGGCAGAAGATTTGGCCTCACAATGCAGTTGTGTTTTGTTGGTTTTTTTTTTTTGCTAGGAGAATGTGCATCTGCTGCCATTAGTGAGGATGTGCATCTGCTGGGAAATGCAACCTGCCCCCAGAATTCTAAGGAACGGTCGTAAAAATGGTTGTAAGCCGAGCCCCGGCGCTCCCACGTATTTTGCTGGCACCTCGGGGTTGTGGTTGGGGTTCAAAGTGGCCACAGGTGTTGGGGCCCCAGGGCAGAGCTGTGATTGGCACACAGCATTTCGGTGCCCACGCGCCCAGACCTCCCGCAGCGGGGTCTGGAGCCAGGCGTTCCCTCCCGGCTGCCCCACAACTTGGCCTAGAGCTACGTCTGCACAGGCGCCTGTTCAAACAGCATCAGGGCAGGCAAGCTGGGGCTTGAGAGCAGTGCTGGGGCTGAGAGGTGGCAACCTGTGCTCCAGGAGCTCCGGTGCTTGCAGTCATGCACTCCCCTTCCCGCTGGACCCAGCAGTGGGGAGAAGGTTAGAACCCACCAGCCTGCTTTCGGCTTCCAGAGTGAGATGTCACATCCCAATGGGTGCGGGGCAGTCTGTACCAATGTCACGGGTCATGGCAGATAATGCAAAGTATGCTTAGAGTCCTGTCCTGACTTTCCTTTACCAACAAGGAAAGGTCCCAAGGTTCAGCAAATCCCACACTTTGCTCAGTCGGGCACTGGTGCTGCTGCCCAGAGGAGTTGTGGACACCCCATCCCTCGAGGTGTCCAAGACCAGGTTGGATGGGCCCTGGGCAACTTAATCTGCTGTGTGGCACCCCTGTCCACAGCAGAGGGGTTGGAGCAGGAGGATATTTCAGGTCCTTCCCAACCCAAGCTGTTCTGTGATCCTATGATTCCCAATGGCATCCCCAAAATAGGACAGTGTTCCCTGCGTAGGCTGGGGTGCAGGCTTGGCCAAGAGGGTCTCGTGCTACGCCACAGCTCACTCAGGCACATGCATCCACCCCATGCCCACCCAGCAACACTCCCTGGGCAGCTCATACCAATGCAGCACAAACATGCTCCAACACCCCTCCTTTGAGCTCCTGGTTGCTTTCCTTGCTGGATCCCACCCCTCCACCCACCCCTACAGCACGCTCCCAACGTGTCGAGCAGGGCAGCCCCTGGGCTTTGCTCTCCCCAGCACAGCAGTGGGGCTGCCAGGGCCACTCTGTGCCCATCGCCGCTGCTCACCTCCAGCAGGGCAGCAGGCACATGCTTTCCTTCCCTTGCCTTTTCCCCACGAAGGAGGTCACACCCTCTGATTACCTAACAGCAGCCGGCTCTCGGCAAAGCAAACAAACTTGACATTCACATAACCTGCCGCGCTCTCTCCGGCAGGGATTATTAAGTCATTAGAGTCTGTTAGCAAATTTTCCCAAATACCTTTTTCGCTTCTTCCCAGGGGCACCTTCATGGTTAACGATCCCAAACTGCAGGCTGGGCTGAAATCCATCCACTGCAGCTCGGCGACCATGGGGGTGTAGGAGCTGCGGAGGGAATGTTGGGAGCTCCCCCCAGGGCATTCCCCTGTGAGGATGCTCAACTCTGAGCACCCCGTGAGCAGCAGAGCCCAAGGAGGGGTTTTTTGCAGATGCAGCAGCCCAGGGAGGGCAGGGAAGGGGTGAGGTGTCCCCCCGGCAGGGAGGTGACCCCCATCTTCCCTCAGTAACACACACCCGCTTTTCTCCTTCGCTGAGCTGGCAGCCCAGGGCGATATTTCTAACAGGCAAGTGTATTGCCTAACTGGAGACAGAATAAAAAATAATCATAAAAAACCAGTCAGGCAGGCCAGGTCAGTGCAGAGGAGATAGGTTTCACCCACCTGCAGCTGACTTGCCCTCTCGTTCTCAGGCTGAACAGCGTGTACATCAACAGCCTGATGAGATGCAGTTTGGTAACTCAGGGCAGCAAGCCAGCTGTGCCCGTCCCCGGAGCCCCTCAGCATGAGCAGCCCTGATCCCAAACCCACCATCAGCTTTGTGTTGGGGTTTATCCCATAGAGCTCTTTGGAGGTGGCTCCCCACGATGGATGCCCCATGCCCCCCGTCCTACCCAAACACCCGCATGTTGCGTGCTGCCTCGAGAGGAGAGGAGCTTGCAGGAATCCCCGGCATCTGCAGCCTCTCCCCAGGGCGCTGCTGGGGAGGATCTGCCAACAGACACCAGGGTTTCTGCAGCCCAGGGGCTTGGCGAGAGCCAGGAGGAGAGGCAGAGCATCCAAAGCCCAGGGGCCCACATGGCACAGTGTGTGTTCCATCTCACCAACCCCCCAGGTTTTCCATTTGCAGCAGAAGCCAGGTCTGAGGGAAAGAGTACAGCTACCACCTTAGGCATAGGCAAGCAGGGAACACCAAGAAATGCCTCGTATTTCAGTCCCAAGCAGTCTCACACATTTGGGATTGATTAAATAATTACAAAACCCTCATCTGTTTCTATTCATATCAATAAAACCAGAAATGACAATAAACCTATTTGCTGCAAACATCACCTCTGGGCTAGCTCTATACAGAAACACACTTTCTGCTTGGACATCACTATGGTCCTTTGGCCAAAATCTCTCAGCAGACACAACCAGGCCGTGCTTCCCAACCCAGGCCATCAGCATTTTTGCTGCCCTGGAGAACCACATCGCTGAGATGTCATTTGGGATGGAGTCACCCAATCCTGCAGCCCCTGCAGGAACCCAATCCTGCATTCCTGCAGCTGCTGATGCATTTTTAGGTCTGCAGCACCGAGTCCCCAAGGTTAAGTTGCATGGGAAAGAGAGAAAGTGCCCCTCTCCACTCTTGTCCTTAAGGTGGTGGGGGTGGTGATGGAAACCGGCGGTGCTGGGTGGGGATGCAGAGAGGTGTTGGCAGCAATACCTTCATCATGGAAAAGTCTCTGATTTCCCAGGCAAATGCAAGAGCCACAGAAGCTGAACCACCTTTCCCTAAAGCCTTTCCCCAACCCCTGCAGGCACAGAGGGAATGGGGTCTGTGCAATGGGTTGGGGGGAAACAGCCCAGCCCTGAGGCAGCTCCCAGCTCCACACCCAGCCCAGGACACAGCAGGACCCCCATAGGGGAAAACTGCTCCTCCTTGCCTAAGGTGCTCACAGAAAGTGATTTGTCACATGTGCCTGTTTGCTTCCAAAATAAATCTCCCTTAAAGGCAGGTAAATCTCAGGCTGGATCTGTTAGATACCGTAATGTGGCATTAAGCTGAAGTTAAGGTTATATTCCTCCAGGGATGCCAGATGGGATTTGCTTTCCTTGAAGACAGGACACGTATTTCAACTCTAATGGGTTGATGGAGCCCCTTTTATCTTGTAAATATGAATGAGGAAGGGGGAGCTATTAAATAAATGGAGGGGTTTTACCTGAGCCTTTTTCCCTGTCATCGGTTTGGACTGTGTTAAAGATCTTTGTTTTCTCGGTGGAAAACTCGCTCAATCATTCAGAAAGGAACTAAATGCCTTTTGAGAACATAACCTTTATTTTCCAGATAAATGGCTCACTCTGAGCAATTTGCATGTGGGAAGCTAGCATACAGTGCAGTAAATACATATATATATATATATATATATATATATATATATATATTTAAAACCCAATAGCAATGTAGGTCACGATACAAACATCAACTGCTGAGATGACTTCTCTGGGGCTGGAAAGTTAGGGAGCTCAAGGCAATTCAAAAGGATGGGGAGCTTTTATGCAGCAGATCTGCATAGGGCTGAGCAGAGGGATGGATCTACATCATCTCAGTAAGTCTGACCAAATAAATGAAGCCCACCAACCCCACTCTGCCACCTTCATCCCCGGGGCCGGGTTTACAGTCCCATCACAGCCACTCTCTCTTTCTCCCAAGCTCTCTCCACCACTGATCCCTGACACCTATCACACAGATCCAGTGGCACTTGGTCATCACTGCCCCAGCACTGTGATTCCATGGCCACATCAATGGCACAGGGACGGGCCGCCACTCCCAGAGACTCCAGCAACAGGATTCCCTACAGCACTCAACTCAGTGCCTCCCACAACAGCTCCTCACCTCCCATATAAGCATTTGCCTGCTGGGAATGGACCCATTTGCCCAGCCCAGAAATACTCCCAGACCTCCGTGTCTACGCAGACCCCAGTCTGAAAGCCACCACCACCTCCTGCGAGGTAGGAAGGGACCTGCAAGGCATTCCCTCCCTCAGCACTTCCCTGCTATTGCAGTGGGCAGAGCTGCAGCTCTGGGAAAGGCACTGGGAGCCGCCGCCAGCAGCTGCAGCACGATGCCAACTCCAGCTGCTTGTTAATTATGGTAACATGTTGTCTCATGTACGCACCTCCGCGAAGACGCTGTATTAGCTTGATAAGTATTTAACACTTGGCACAGGGGGGGATTTCCACTTAGCATCCAGCAGGGCTGAGCAGCAGGGAGGCAAGGTGGCACGAGCAGGGCACTGGGAGAGGGCAGGGCAGGAGGTAGCAGGTTCTGGCAGCGGTGGGGACTGAGCCTTGCATGGGCTGGGTTAGCACTGCTGGCGATGGGGCTGCGTGGGATCCCGGCTTTTGTAGCCTCCTGCCACCACGCTTCGTGCTCAGAGCTGCCTCTGCACAAAGCCCAGACTGCTCTAAGCTTAATCCGTCTTGCAAATGGGTATTGTCATCGCCGGTGCCTTTCTTCAGCAGGCTTTTCTTGTTGGCTCTGCATGGCTGGCCGCTGTGTAGCTCCCGTTGTGCTGATGGCAGGAGAACCACACAAACACGTGTTCAGGTCCAACGTGCTGCTCGCGAGACATCTTCATCTGCAGAGCTGCCTGCCTGTGCTGAGCCATGGGAAAATGAGCCAAAGGTATTCCCGTGGTCCAAGGAAATTTCCCTCCTACATGACCAATTCTGGGCAGGGTTGGGGATGATCAGACCCTCCTCATCTCCAGGGCTCATCACAGCCCCCAGAGCCAATCCACCATGCTCTGCCCACACCTTACATGGGGCTGCAGACAGCACAGCAGCACCACCTCCCCTCTTCATTAGTAGGTTGCAATGGCCTCTTCCAAAGGTCTGAATGCAGATAGATCTTTTTTTTTCCCCTGAATCAAGATCAGTAATTATGAGTCAGTGTTAGCACAGAGCCGGTGAGTCAGGCACAAAAGCATTTTTCCCTCTCACCCTCCAGGTCTAAGGTACATCACTTGCCTGAGCCTCCCGTGTGTGGTCTTCATTCAGGGCTTTCACAAACATCATTAGCAATCCATGAGCGAGTTCAGCAACAACCCACAGCCAGTGCTGCCACCTCCTCTTCAGCACCTGGGAAATACACAGGTGGTCCCCACCTGCTCTGTGACAGGGATGCAGAGCAGAAATTTCAGCCTTTCCTACAGAGCTCTCCTCACTTTCAGGTTGGCAGCCAATGCCCAGCGTCATGGTGAGCATTGGCCCCAAAGGTGTCCAAGACCATTGCATCCCCAGCACCTGGCTCTAGCAAAAAGGGCTGCAGGCACACTGGTGCCCTTTCCCTTCAGCAGGATGGTACCCAACTGTCTGCATGTCCCCAGCTCCAGAACCCTGCTTCTCAAATACCACAAGCCCCTGTCCCACAGCCAGGGGAGGGCTCTGAGCTGGGGACACAGCCCAGCCCAGCAGCGCAGACCCCCAGCAGCCCATTCCTCCCTCCCAGCTGCACACTCCAGAGCTCCCCTGCACAGATGTGCACTTACTTGCCTTTGAGCTCTGGTGGGTTACTAGAGGGTGCATATTGCCTGCCCACTCCCTTTGATGCCGGACTCATCTCCTTACCCATCTCTGCTCCTTACATCTCTATGGAATTTAACTGCATCCTTCCCATTGATGGCTGCTCCTCCTGCAAGCCTGCCTTGTGCCAGAGCAAGGATGCTGCCCAGCACCAAGCACCAGAGCTATGTATGCATGCATGGGAGGACTCCATATGTTCATTATTTGGGCTATCTCAGAAGCAAAAAATAACGTGAGAAGGAGCTGTCAGCCTCCAGCTCTGCACCGAGGAGATGAGCCCAGCGGACGCATTTGCTTTCTTTTCCTCAAAGCACGCAAAACCCCAACAAAACAGACTTTGTTTACAGCCCGTCCTGTAAACCGCTTAGGCAGTCGGAGATGAGCTGAAAGCTTAGACACGCCGTAGAGTTACAGCCAGATGTGGTTTCCAATGGCTGAGTTAGGCACCTCGGAAACTCGAGGTTTATTAATGAAGGTGCCCGCTGAACCATAACGGGTGCTGTAATTACCTGGCTCCGGGCAGCAGGCAGTGCTGCTGCAGCCAACCATGCGCCCGGCCGAGCGGACACAGCATCTCCTGGAGGTGAGCGAGGAGGTGAAGGTCATTCCCCATGTCGACAGCTCTACGGCTTGGGTGGATGGCTGGGGGGAGATAAGGGAGCCTGAGGGTCACAGCTGATAAGAGATGAAAAGGCTCTGGGGGTGAGGAATAATGGTGTGTGAAGGGCGATGCTCTGCTCCTGGTGACAGCGCTGGGTCTGAGGATGGTCAACCAGCGACTGGGACACAGCGCAAGGTGGGATCTGGGCCTTCCCCAGTTCAGACCAATGGGAGGAGCTCCTTCCCAAGCCCTGCATCACGAGGGCTGATGCATAGATGGACGCCGATGCCCCAACCACCAAGCATCCCTGCAGGGAGGAAACAACAGCAAGCAAATGAAGCTACATATACCCAGGAGCCTGCAGTAAAGGGAGAAGGGGCCACAGGGCCCTGCAGGGGGACAGGTGAACCCATGTGTCCTCCCCATCTCCACTGCATGGCCCCAAGGGCTGAAGCTATCGCCTCACCAAGGAGGCACTGCCTGGGAGCTTTTCACACCTGATTTTGTCTCTTGAAGTTTCACACCAGTGAATAACTGTGACCTCGGGAGGGGAGTGCATTGGCTGTATTTCCCAAATATCAGCAAATTGTGTGAGAGAAAGAGATATGCTAAGGGGGCAGGCTGCTCAAACCATTACCATCCTTCTTAGTACCACTTAACTGAACCGTTAAAAAGATCCAGGGCTCCCAAAGACAATTAAGCTCAGGGGAAGCCATAAATCTCAATAAACATCAGGCCAAGTTTTCTTCACTGCTTGAAACAACAGATATAATTTCATTGGTTACTGAGCTCATGCTCCCAAAGGGATTTCAGATAAAAAGCCACTTATTCAAAACACCAAACCCAGGCTTCTCCTGTCTCTCAGGCTACCATGGGGTCAGATTTCCCAGCATGGGAACATGCGCCCCGCGGTCTGCAGAGGTGGAGCTCTGACTGCAGCAAACCTCTGCAGATTTATGATGTCTGCAGCACGGTGCTGTGACCCAGCAGTGGGGTCAGCAGCCGGCACCTGCGCTCAGGTGGCCCTGCTTGGATGCACAGGCTGCTGCTGGAAACAGCCTGCTGCTTGCAAAGCCTGCTCTGGTCCGCACGCTTGTTCCTATGGGCTGAGGTCTTGCATGGGCACAGCTACAGCCTAGAGGACATGGTGTTTTGCCAAGCCAGGTGCAACCTGTTGAAATGAGATAGCTGTCCCAGAGCGCATCAGCTCTCCTTGCTGTTCTAGGGGAAAACTGGCAGCTTATCCCCACGCTGGTCACCCAGCCTATGGCCAACACCTCTTGTCCATAAGTTTCCCTATACAGACATCGTTGTGTCTGAGGTCCGTGCCAAGGCAGCACACGACAGCCTGCATGCCAGCCTTGCTATTTTTTACCAACAGCTTTCGCATCTGCAGGGCTGGGCCCTTGGCTCTGAAAGCTCCCTGCAAGGTCGCTCCATTCGCCAAGTGCAGCTTCTTTGTGCTTTGATTTAAGTTCTTGCGTGCTTCTTGTATTGATTTCTCTCAGATGTATTTTATGGGGAATAAGCACTCAAACCAGAAGGCCAAGACCTCCCGCCTTGTGCGCAGCATGGTAATGGATGAGCTCCTTCTCACGCTCCCTCCTTCCCTCCCCACTTCTCTCACCTTTTATTTAATCTGAATCCAAAAGCACTGGGGTGAAGGATGGCCAAGGCACAGACACGTGAAGCTTCTTTGCTCTGGGTACTCAGCACTGAGCCAAGCAGGGCACGGCGCAGCTGCAAGCAGGAGGGCTCACTGCTCAGGCTGCAGATGGTTTCCCCTTGCAGAGATGAGGGCGATCACCTCCTGGCACCCCAAGAACCCGGGGAAGAATCCACCTTCTGAAATCCCAAATCCAGCCCACTGAAATAACCATACTGTGATGAAGATGAGGAATTCAAACGTTGTGCAATACATTTCCATCTGACGTCATGAGCTGAGAAGCTGGGGTTTGGAAGGCAGCCTTCCCTCTGTACACAGGAGGAATAAAAACATTATTATTGTCTTTCTCAGTGAACTGCAAAGCCTGTTTTTAAATGAAACTTGAGCTCCCCATCTCATCACGTGCTTCCAGGAGCTGGAGCTTTCTGAAGACCAAATACTTTGAAACTCTGGATAAGACCATTAGAGTTGCTTAATTTCCTTTATGTCCATCTGTTTCAGTTCAGCTCGGTTGCTTCTGTCCCAGACAAGACATTTGGCTCTTCCAAATAAATCTTATAGCCCATTTGGATTAAAGACTTTCTGATGCAGCCTCTGAATATAATCCCTCTGATTTGCATCTCAAAGAAATTGAGTTAAAACCAAGCGAGAACCATACCCAGAGTGCTTGGAATTGCTGGGGGACGCGATGCGCTTGTGAGGTCCCATATGGATAATGGCACTTTTGTTTTTGATTTATCCTGAACTGCCCCTCTCCTATGGCTGTGGTCACACCAGCGCGCTGCAGGACTTCCAAAGCAGACAGAGTGAGAACATAACTGACTGCTCCTGCTGTTGTCCAAAGCTTGAGTTTTGCACCCGAGAAATTGAGAAGGCTGCAGAGAAAGCGTGAGACACACTTAGGAAGTGTGGGACAGCAGATCTCCCCGTAGCGACAGCAGAGGGTGAATGATGACTAACATTGGAGCTGAGTCAGGTTCAGTGCCATTCTGCTCATCAGCTCCTAATAGGTACTTTGCTCATCCTCAGAGGCAGCACCGACAGCAGTCTCAGCAGTGCTCTCTCCTATGGCTGCTCAGTGCCTGGTGCTGGGATCCTTATCATGTTTTTGCGCAGGAGAGCTCGGGTCACGGGATGCCTGGGTGCTATTCCTGGCAGTAACACAGCTCCCTCCACCCCAGGCAAACCCTTCCCCCTTTTCACGTCCCACAGTGCCTGCCTAAGAAACAGCCTTGTGAGATGCTGGAACCCCCAGGTCCACACTGTTACCTCCCATTCTGTTGGATGGGAAGCCAAGTCACAGTGCAGGTAGGTGGCACAGGTGCCACCAGCCCCACGTCAGAAGACACTGGATACAAGCAGGAATCCTGGGCAGTAGGACAAAGCAGACACCCACACTCCTCATAATGACAATAATTAATCACGGGGAAGGAGAGAACAGCACTGCCCCAGCCTGAACCCTCACCCAGAAAGCCCTCATTTTCCCCCGCTCTTTCACCACAGAGCAGCTCCAGCCAAGCTGACCCAGCACAGACCACCACCCTCCTCCTGCCACCACCTCAGCCCTAGAGACATTACAGAGCCATTAAAAGCCAAATTCATTTCCACAGCTGAAACCAACCGCCCGTAATACAGTATTTTTTGCAGCTGTGGTTCAGCATGGCACCTGAGAGCTGTGAGGTTAATGACACGGGGCTGTCAGCAGCCTTAATTATATTCCCATTTTTCCAGCCCCTGATTAGCTTTAGAGCTCATCTGGTGTCAGAAATTTGGTGCCTAAGCTTTGACAAAAGTGTTTCATTATTACTTAATAAATGGGTAAAGAGGGAGTGCGTGTATTCAAGCTCTGCCTCGTTAAAGCTGCTTTTTTTTTTTATTATTTAACCTCACCAAAGCTCTCTACCTGGCTGGGAGCCCCATACTGGGATGCTGGGGGGGATTCAGCCCCATTATCCCCTCCCCAAACCTGGCTCCATAACCCCCATGAATGCGCCCTGTTTTGCTGGGAGCCTGCTGCTCCCCATCAGCCAACGGCCAATTAATAAGGATCATTTATTACTGTTATATCGCCTCTAAAGCAGGCCAGGTGTTTGCATAAAAAAAAAATAAAAAAATCAAGAGATTTAAAAATAATAATAATAAAAGCACAAGCTTTACATCAAAGCCCTGAATGGCTTAAAATCTAAAGCAGAGCTTAGGTTGTTCTCCACATTCAATTTCCTCCAGCCCTCAGCACAGTTAATTAATTTGAATATTAATAATAGTGGTGAGAAGGGCCCTGAATCTTTTTCTCCTTCCCCATTGCAGACCTCGCCGTGCCTCAAAGGGGTGCCCAATTCCTGGATGTTTGCCCCCAGAATCCTTGCAGCTCTCAGCCTGTGCCTTTTTTGCTTTGCAGGAAATTCCTAGAGTGAAATCAGTGCAAAACCATCCTCTCAGCACTCAGGATTTCAGCTGGCTCTGCTCTCAGGGCTGGGTGAGATGTGGGAAATCAGTGCATTGCTCTCCAGCATCGTGAGTTGGATGCACTCTTCCACCTGATGTAGCTCCCAAAGCCCCTCCTGGGTTTGTGGGCTCCTCCAGCAGCATTCTCACTCTTCTGTGAAGTCGGGAGCACAGGGCTGCCCCACAGGGCTAGATTTATGGCCCTGCTGTATTTCAGTCCCTCTGGGCTTGGCCATTTCCATGGTGGCTGCTGGAGATCAAGGCTGCTCTCGATGACGGCATCCTTGACCTGTGATCAAGCTGAAGCCAACGGAAGTTTCCAGCAACATAAGCCACTTAATGTTTAACTTCTGTGGTAGCTTCTGGAGACTGATATGATATAATTTTGGCTCTGCAAAGACAGCTTAGCTCAAGGGAGTGGACTGCAAATCATTAGCAGGATTGTTCTCACCCCAGCTCCTTGCTTTTAGTTGCTGAGCGAAGCGGCATGAAGCATTCCCAGAGAGGAGCTGCAACCACATGAAATCTGCCTCATTTGTAGCTTCATTCCAGCATAGCTGCATGTGATGGAAGTCAGGCTGATATTAACAGGGCCACATCCCAGGTCCACAGTGATGGTGGGGATGGAACTGGGGTCAGAACTCATCTAGAGCCCAAAGACGGATGAGGAGCAATGACTTCTAATTGACAGAAGCACCACCCAAGCAGGAGAGATGGGATATTTTCTGCACAGCCTCCACTGCCCCACAATGTGCTCAGCTCCTCTGGCAGCCCACAGAATTGACCTCAGCTCCCCATCCATACGGTGAGTCCTCATGTGGGGACAGACACTGTCTGTGTGCTCTGCAGGGCCGTGCTGAAGGGCAAGCATGGGGCTGGCTGTGCTGAGCCCTCCCAGCCTAATAACCACATTAATTAGAGCACACGGCCCCTTCTTCCCACTGTAAATCTCCATTAGCCATAAACTGGATGGGCCATAAAAGGGAGTTTACGACAAACTCACAAGGCGATACGTGTTTGGATCCTTAGCTCCGTTGCAGTTGGTAATAAAGCCTTCTTTTATTGGAGCATATACTCTGCCCTCAAGATAACATACAAGGCCCAGGGCTCCTCAAAGACATGATGCAAAGCCATTTGTTGCACTTTGATTTGCTGCAAAGCTACACAGAGGTAGGAGAGCAGAGGGAGGCGGCCAACAGGCTTCAGCTCTGCCAGTCCCAAACCACCACAGCATGCAGCATGGCAGGGTGAGAGCCTCTGTAGTGCTACATCATAAACATAGCAGGGGGCAAACTCTAGTGAACAGTTTAAAAAACTGCTTGAGATTGATAAAAACACAGACAGAAACCTGCCCTGTGAAAAGTCAGCTCTCAGAGAGTGATAGGTCGGGGTGCTGTGATGGAGGGGGTTAATGGTTAAGCTTCTGTTTTTGTTTACGAGTCTGGAGCAGATAATGCTTCACGTCATCAAAATAGGTGCAGACTCTTTGAGGAGCATAAGGGCCAGGCCTGGAGGAGATCTGTAGGCATCAAAGTCCCAGGCAGGGCATCTAGAAAAAAAAAAAAGGACCAAAAAAAGGAAAAAAGGAAGGGAGGAAAGATGAATACCTGCAGTTGGTGGGGTGCCTGGGCACCACAAACACTGTCCTCTCCCCTGCTTCTCTCAGCAATGTTTGTTAGCTGGAGGATAAACATCAGCATTGCCTTGGGTGCAACCCATTCCCTGTCTCTGCCCTCCTTCTGGGTGATGCTCCCCTTAAAAAAGGAACCCAAAGTCCTCAGGCGTGCACTTCCCTTCCGAAGGCAACAGCACGCTCATTAATCCCAGCTCAGTCTGAGGCAGCCGCAGACACCGGTATGAAATCATCGCTTTTATTTAGTTCAGCAGTTAGGTATGATTGTTCTGAACTGCGATTCAACCCTGCTCCCTTCCATCTCCGGCGGTGTTAAAAGTAACAAGTCTATCACCTCTGGAGCCATTTCTCTGTCGCTCGCATCTTGCTGGAGCTGCAGAGTTTTGCTGGAGGGCTTCATCTCTTCCAGACAGCCACCTGTCAATTATCCCTCTGCCCGACAAATAAAATAAGCAGCCACAGACTGTACACACAATAGCTGTCCCCATGTGTTTGCAGCAGACCTGCTGGAGGAGCTGAGCCGATGTTCCAGGAGCCACACGCATGGCTCCAGCACTGCAGTCTGGGCTTGCCTGCAAGCTGAACCCCCACACACTGCTGCCTTTATGCTGGAAGATATTTCCATCTGACTGCTAACACAGAAGATTTTGGGGCCAGTGCTGGACCAGCACTCAGTGTGATCAGACCTGGGAGGGACCTGCCCTGATTCCTGGTGGCAGCACCACTCCATGGTTCCTCATGGCTCTATTCCTGACTAACCATGATGGGTAGGTTTGCATTCATACACATGTGTAATTTCCCTTTTGTCCTTACACATACTGCTTTCTAACATGGGCACAGGCACTTTCCATACACCAGCTCTTCCTCTTTCATTGATTTCCCATTGGTCTCCTCATCCCAACGACCTGTGATGGATGGAGACACGATGGATGAATGGATGGAGCACCAGCCCTGCTGATCTCATGTCCCACAGCCACTTCTTCCAAGCCATCACCTTGACATCCTCAGAATCTCTCTCTGATCTTTCTGACCCAGTGTAGCAATCACTAGGGTTCATCTGGGACATCAGCAGGTCTATGAGTGATTCCACAAAGCCTGGACCCCACACTTCCAAATTCCCATAGAATCATAGAATATCTCAAGTTGGAAGGGATCCATAAGAATCATCGAGTCCAACTCCTATGGAAAGCTCCAAAACCACCCTGCACTACCTGCTGTGCTTGGCCTCATCTAGGACAGCTCTCCATGTGCTCCCCATTTAGATCCTTTCCCAGCCAGGTCTACAAGCCTCAAACTTCAAGGAAGAAAAATAGAATCATTAAGGTTGGAAAAGACCTCTAAGATCCCCAGGTCCATCCTCAACCCACCCCACCATGCCCACTAACCTCAGTGCCACATCTCCATGGCTCTGGAACACCTCCAGGGACCAAGACTCCATCACTCCCTGGGCAGTTCCAAAGCATTACCACTCTTCCAGAGAATAAATTTTTCCAACCTGAGGAGCTGGAAGGCTTCATGAGCACTGAAGCCCCAGGTCTGGCTTTTAAAAGATGAATATTCCACTGAGAAATTAGTCATTGTTTTTTGTGGCTGTTTTACAGAGACAGAAAAGAAAATGATGTAACAGCAGACGGCTCCGAGAAAGCTGTCTGAGCAACACACCTTGCCCCTCTCTGAGACACCCATCCCACTCCTCCGACTCCTGCAGGGAGCCTCACGTGGCCATGGGGCTCCCAAGGGAGTGGGGAGGCCAAACAGATCAAGCTGGGAGCCTGCAGCCAAGCCTGGATGAGACTTTGGTCTCTCTTTTCAGCCCTAGGCCACTGCCGTGCTGCTCCTGCTACCGAGTGCTTGGCAGTCACAGGGCCATAACAAACATTACTCATCCCCATCCAGAGCTTACCAGCTTCCAGCAGTCACACATGACGCATGTGTTTACCACCAGTGGGAGGGTTTTATATATATCTATATGCTTTTACTGCAGTAAGAGTCCCTGTTTCTGAGGGCAGAGGAATTATTACCCGACGCTTTCATGGTATAACAAAGAGCATATGTTGTACCCGGCATAAATTTAGCTTCTGATCTGATGAGCAAGATTATTTATTTTTTCCCCCCTTCTCTGCCTCTAAATGTACAGATGAGTGCTCGCATTCGTCCCTAATGGCAGTGAGGAAGGGGAATGCTCAGAGCGAGCAGCACACGCACACAAACACATGCACAGAGCTAGAAAAACACCCCGGGTTTCTAAATCTACCCAGCAATCCCACAGTAATCTGCTCAGTCGTAGTCACAAATATAACTCAGGGACAATAAATAAGCTAACGGGAGTTAAATTAGTTCAGCTCCTTAACCTTTGGACTGATCAATCCCTGCGTTATCTCGTTTCTCCCCAGCCCCTCTCCATCCCCCACACCTTGTCCCCTCCCTCTTTGCACTGTGTTGGTGCCAGGCAGTGGGCAGACACACAAGGTGGTGGCAGGGAGCCGGGACACAGCAGAACAGTGCTGCAGAGAGGTGTATCACTAACCACTTCCTTTCTGAAAACAGTGTGTGTGTAGAAGCAGCAGCAGGGTTCACTACCTGCTGGCATCCCATGCCTTGCAGGGCTCTCAGACCCATCAGATGGATGCAGTTGGAGTACATGTGAGGAAAATCCCAAATTTAAAAAGGGCCCAAAGGAGCAATTTGCAAACGGTCCTCAGTTCCCACAGTCAGCATAGGATGCTCAGCCCTTGCAGAGGGCTTTGAGCTCCTGAATTTCCCTCTCAGGCAGCTGGGAATTGCATCCCCTGGGTGTCCACAGGGAGGGATCTGTGTGCGCCCAGCCTGCGTGGACCAGCAGGCTGCTTGTCAGCTCTTCCTGCCCCTTGCTGTGACTCATTCTGTGAATGAAAACACACCCATGGGGAAAGTATGAGCATCTGAACGAGATGCCAGCCAGCAGACACTGCACTGGAAGGAGGCGGGCAGGTAATGCACACATCTCAGTGCATCCTCACAGCACGCACACCACCCAGGTGGCAGAAGGTTTTCCCCTTCGAGCCTCTCAAGAATGGGGCAACTCCAGCATCACCCCCTGCTGCCATCTCACAGCCCTTCCCAAGGGAGTGACACTGCTATCTCCCTTCTGTGGGACCACAGAGGCTGTCTCTGAGCAAGGAAAAAGAAGCTGCTTTCCAGCCCTCCACCCCCAGAAGATGAGTTGGAGGAAATTAACAGTGATGCACAACTGAAAAAATTGAACGGTTAGAGGGAGTTCAAAGCTGAGCCAGTCTTGAGACATCTGCACACCACATGCCAGGCTGAGAAAAGTGCTCATAAATCCTTCCAGGCTGGCACCGATGGAAGGGAGCTCAGAGCACTCAACCCAACTGGGAGAATTCCCAGTGCTTCTGTTCTGAGACGGCTGAAAACTCCATGGAAAGGCACAAGTGAGGGAAGGAAAGCAGCTCAGCAGGAAACATTGAGTCATCCGAGTTACCTTCGTTTTATAAATGGTTACTGTTCCAGTTAGCAGAATGTCGTGTCCATTGAAAAGTGCATTTCATGATTCAAACACAGAGTTCCAGCAAACCTGGGGATGACAGGAGAAGCACGATATGAGTCTTTGTACAATAGGAAGGCAGCTGTGAACTAACATGGTAGAAAAAAACAGAGCCCAGCTTCCTGGAGGAAAGCCCATTCTTCCAATAAAAGTGAAGGAACCTGCACTGGGTGAAAAATGTCAATCCCCTTTAACAGAGATCAATAAGGCAATAGGATCGGTCTGCTCACACCAGCTGCCACTGATCTATTGCTGTTTGCAGAAGCTTTCATTCTGCTTGTCTTTACAACTTGGCTAATAGGAAAAACTTCACAGTGTTAAAAAAAAAAGTGAGCGAACGACCCAGGAATCAGAAGTGGAGGAGCTTTGCAGCTGAGTGGCCTCAGGATGCTGCGTGCTGGAGGTGCCAACCAGGCAACAATCCAACAGCAAGGTCCCAGGCTGCAGCAAGTGAGGATTTGCTCAATTGCAACAGCCGTGAATACAGAAATAAAGAAAACAGAAATAAAGGAAAGAAGCTGCTTACCTTCAAAAACCTCAGTGCACAGGGATCTCCAGCAAGAACCCTTGCTCCCCCTGCCAACCCTTAAGTGAGGTCTGGGCAGGGGTGGATCCTGGCTCCAGCCCTTCTGGTCACTCAGTGCATTGCATACACCTGAGCTGCCCTGGGTTGGTCCTGCCTTCCCACCAGGTGCTCAATCACTGCTTCAAGCCCTGACTTAGCATTTCTGCTACAGCTGCCATGCCTAAGCTTTCTCAGTTGCTCTCACTGCAGACGTTGCTTTCTCCCAGAAGAAAATGGGGCTAGAGGCAACTTGAAGACATGACCTGTGCCTGCCAGGTGGCTGCTCTGCTGGTCTTTGAGTATGGAAATGGCTGGTGGCCTCTAAGTCCAACAGCAAGATGCCCAGAGCTCCCACAAAGGAACAGCATGGGAGGAGATGGGGCTGCGTTCTCACAGATAACGACCCCCAGGGACTGCAAATAAACTGTTGGCAGCAGAGTGACCCACAGTATCCCTGGTTCACAACGCCCTCTACTCCACCAAAGAAACCCAAACCAACCCAAATCCGCTCCTAACACCTCAAGCATCACCACTCTCTGGTGACGAGAACCAGAAGCACAAAGCGTGGTTTGGGCTCAACAGACAGATGGGCAGAAGAATGGGATGGAGCCTGGTGCCCCGGGCATGCTGCATCCATCTCTCCGCAGGAGCCTCCCAGTCTGACACTGCTCATCAGAGCACTCAGTCTGCAGAAGCCCTTCAGAACATAAGGGCTCCCATGGGGATGCTCGAGACCAGACTTTCCTAAAGCGCTCAGCAAACACCTCACGCTCTCTGCTTTTTGGAAACTCTGACACACACAGCTCTCGACACTGCTGTCTCATATACGTATGGCTGACTCAGATAGATATATGGCTGGCTTAGCATACTTCCCTTTCTTCCTCCCCTCCCCCCGGAGTTTTGCATGTCTGAGGCTGTTTCGGATAAAAGATACCAAAAATGAAAATGCATTTGGGATGTCTGGGAACCAAGAAGTCAGACTGCAAGAAAACCAGACAGGGTTAGAGCCCCAAATCCTCGTCTCCTGCCAGCAATCTAAACCCTCTGCTGACTGCAGGTTCCAAGGTTCCATTTGCTCCACGGCAGCAGCAGCAGTAGCTATTTCAGAAGTGTATTCCATCAGCAGTAATGGGTCTTTCCTCATAAGCTGTGTTTTCATAGTAAATCTTCGGTCTTACATTGCATTACAGAGTTCAGCTGCCGCTAATCCTTAAAAACAATTCATTTCCAACTGCAAAGTGCAATAAAGAAAGGATAATCACTATTAATATTAGTTATTGTTATTGATTTCAGCTTTAAAGAATTGATTTTCAGTCCCAGCTGCATTTATGAGTCTCTTTGCTGAAGATGCATACACAGAGCCCACCGCTGTTTTCAGACCCTTGCCCCAGCTCCCGGCCATGGACGTGGTGAGAGGAAGATGGCTCTTCCCTGGTGATGCGGCCACAAACCTGCCCAGATTGGGGACATTGCTCCTGGGGTTGCAGCCCCAAATAATAAAACCCCCTTCTTTTATTCAGTTTCACAACAGAGCAATTCTGTGACTCAGTGCTCCCATGGAGGGGTGGCACGCAGCCCAAAGTGGAGTCACTGTGGTTGGAGGGCAGGGGATGCCAACTCTACGGGTTCTATTCTACACATCCATGGCAGCTTCCTACGTGCACACAGAGGAAAGCACGGAGATTAAAAAGAAAAGCATTATTGCTTCCTAACTGTGATTCCTACGATACCACTGAGCCTTCCAAACCCTTCCGGAGCTGTAAATTCAGTTTTAAAGTCTGCTCATGAGGATGGCTCTGCCTGGAACTCCCATTCCACTCGCCTTCACAGCTCCTTCAAAAGACAAATAAATGGCGTTGGGGCAAAGAACCCCCCATGGTGGAGGGGCAGAACCAGGCTCTGCCCCACTGCAGCACTCCCATAGCAATGCATGGGTGCAGTGGGTGCCCCAAAGCAGCTGATATGTGTGATGGGGGGTGCCAAGATGGGAAACAACTGCTGAGAGGAAGAGAGAAATATTTCACTTCCCTCTTTCTAAGGTGAAAACTGGGTGGCTGTTTTCGAATCGATGTCTTGCTTCAGAGGTCACTGAAGTTTTGGTTCGAGGGCATCGATGTTAAGAACCTCAAAAGCAGAAAGGGTTTGGTTTGCAAATCTGGAGAAACCAGAGCCATTAAGGCTGGAAAAGAGCACTAAGGCCATCAAGGCCAACCATCCACGTTTTGTGTCAATGTCAGCGGGCTCGCAGTGGAAAGGTTTCCAACACGTGGCTTTGGAAAGACGTTCTGGAAGCTGTTTCCATCCCTGCCGACCTGCAGCCAACCCTACTCTTCCCTCCTGTTGTTTGGAAGAGAGACATTAAAGAAAGTCGTCCATATTCAGCTCTCATGGCCTTGAGTTTTAAAAGTCTCCCTCGGAATACTTGGAATATAACCCAGTGGGGATGTAGGAATGAAATTGGGATAAAAAACACCGCAGCCAAGACTGAAAAATAATTAAATGAGCACTCAACCACCATCATTATTTTCCACAATTCCTATGTATATGCTAGATTGGATACAATGGTCTTGAATTGTTCCACACTATTACTGTGCTATAAATTATTTGAGAAAAGCACGGCAAGGCATCGTAATGTAATATATTTTTATAGTGCCATAAAGTAATTATGTGCCAGACAACAAAATCCTACAGAAGTGACATATTTTATGCTTAAATTATAATTACATTAAAAGTGTCTCTTCCATTAAATGTTTATAGAGCGCACACAATTGCTGCTGGTCGACTTGTGAACAAAGACAACTGCACAGACAGAGCAGGGAGATGCACTGAAGGGATCACGGAATCACCACATGGTTTGGGTTGGAAGGGGCCTTTAAAGGTCACCCAGCCCAACTCCCTGCAGTGAATTTTGGCATTTTTGCTGTGTTTTTGGCCAAAGCTCACAGTAACATCACTGTTTCGTGGCCTGAGCTCTGCTGCCTGGCTGAACAACCCGTCAGTGTCCCATGAGATACGGAGTTGGTTCCTCTACTGGAAAAGAGGAATGGGACAAACTGCCAGGGGTGACACTAGGACTCCTACAGTTCCAGTTGCAAGAAAGCTACAACTTCTCTTGACTGTGACTCCAATCAACATCTTCCAATACCATTCTCCCACTGATCTTGCAATGTTTCAGCACAGGACAGACAATCACATCCTCAGATTTGCTCTTGGAGCCAGGAGTGCCTCTTCCATAGAAGGAAGAGCTCAGAGCTGTGGATATTTGCTTTAAAGCTGTATGGGCTGCAGCCCACAGGAAAGGCCCCCATCCCTCCAAATGGGGAGCAGGGATTTTTCTTAGCTCTTGTCTAGCTTGGGTTAAAACAGGCCAAAAAACCACGTGGGGAGGGAACTGCCCTGAGCCCGTTGCTGCTAACAAGGCAATGGGGTGGTTTCTGCATGGATGCCGCAGAAGAAGTGAAAAGAGCAATGTGGCAGCAAAGGCCCCACAGCCATCCCCTGCTGGGCACTCTCCTGGGAGCAAAGCTCTGCATCGAGGCCATGTGGGAGCACCTCCCACCTCCCCAGCACTCACCGAGTGCCACATGCTTGTGTCTGGCGGTGGGATAATGGCTCGAGTTTGCAAGGAAATGGCTTATGTGGTTTTCAGCCCAGCTTTTCCTGGAAAGTGCCCAGCTCCCACCTCCCAGCTCTGTGCTCTTCCTGCGTGACTCACTCGGGCACGCAGCGTCCCAAAGGTGGGTGTTTGCAACGCTCTGAAGGAGGTGACATCTTTCCAGGGAGCACGGCTTGGGCAAAACAGCAAGAGGAGAGGACAGGGACAAGAGGGGACCTTGGGTTTGCCATCCCAGCTTGGCTTCCTGCCATTGTGAGACCTTTAGAAGTGACTTTGCTCTGCGTGCCTCAGTTTCCCCCTCCAGATGGGAGCTGTGCACAAGGACAGGAGTACAGGATGAGCAACTAACACTGTGCAAACAGTGCCACACACAGGAGCGGTGCGAAGATACACGAAGTGCCCTTCCGAAGGCATCGACACCCGCAAAACCCACGTGAGAAGTGAGGGCAGTCAAACAAGGCTTTGCACAGGCTGCGTTTGTCTCTACTCAGCTGCCCCCAGCCTGTCTGTCTGTCTGTCCAGGAGGAGAAAGCACGGTTAAGTTCAGCCCTCAGAGCTGAAATATTCCAAACGTAAGGCGGATGTGGCATTTCCCAGGCTGCATGGAAATCAGAGGCACATGCAGCCATGGCTGTGGCAGCACATGTGCAGGGTTTATATGGAGGAACCGCACTGCCTGCTTTTTTTTCCTGCTTAAACCCATCCAGATTGAAGCACTCCAGCCCTAAGTCATGCTGCAATATGGGGTTTCTCCCGTAGGACAGGAGGCATGGAATCTGCCTTCAGTTCTTGACCTGAAGGCAGTGCCCTTCTGCAACAAGCTCCCAGTCCCCACCAGCTCTGGAGCTTTCTCTCCCTCTGCATCCTGCCAGAAGCTATGCAACAACAGGAAACTGTTGGAGGGACTGTTCTGCATTAGCTACAATGCAACTACTAGCTGCAGCCTGACAAAAGCTTCCTGCACTCCTTCCCAGGCAGTGAAGATGTGGCCTCAGGCAGAGGTCGGAGGTGATCATGTGTTTTATAGCCCTGGGTATCTCATCCATCCCACTGCTCCCACTCATCTTCTGCATCCCCATAACTCCTTTCTTTGCACTTTCAGCTCCTGCTGAAGGTTTCCCCTCTGCTCATCACTCAGCTCAGCAATGGGACAAACCCTCTGGCACCAACCCCAACAGCAGACAGAGGTCCTGGGGAAGGTCCCCACTTTGCCTTGCATCCTTACTGCTGCATTCTGCATTGCTAATGAAGAGCAGCACTGCAGGCAGCGTGTCTCTGTAGGGCTATCAGCCTGCTCAGATGGTGCCAGGCACTCAGCCTCCAAACCTCCCACGTTACAGCAGCTCTTGAGGCATGCAATAATCTGTCAGGAACGCAACATCTGCCACACCACCCTGGAAGCATATATTTTGGAGCAGCATCTATCGCACTGAAGTGGCCTTGTGTCACCCAGGAGAGGCTGGGACACGTTGTCTTCTCATAGAGCCATCAGCCAGATGTGCTTTGCCTGGTGATGCACCAACACTTAAACTTCCCTATTTTTCCCTCCTTCCCAGTGCCCCCAGAGCCAGCAGCTGGGATGAAGGAGGTGCTCAAATGCTTTGTTCCCTGTGGGATTCAGACTGAGGTGTTACTCCCCACTGAGCCCACCCTCAGACTCGCTGCATACTTGGGCCCTGTGATATCCATGCCCATCCCACAGCCAAAGCCCACAGACAAACCCCAGGAATTTGGATGCACCCCATCCCCATGCCAAGGCTTGCCTCGCTGGAGGGGCTGCTTCTGAACCCACAGAAGGGCTGGGGGGATAGAGAGGGCTGGGGAAGGTATAGAAACCAAAACAGAAACAGAGCTCAGAGGGAGGGGGGGGATCCTTGTTTTCCATCCTCGGAGTGCCCCCAACAGCAGCTGGAGCCCAGGGGCTGCCTTCACCCCCAGCACCCACCCTCACTCCTCAAATCCTGGCAGCGCACGGCCTGTGCTTTCCTCCCACTCCAGACAAACCAGCCTTTATCTCCCCACTAAGTGGGCAAGAGGTGCCTCTTCCGACGAAGGCTGCCGCGGGCAGGACGCACAATGGCTCTTTGTAGCTGCTATCGAGGAAGCTGTGAGCCTGAGGAGCAGAACAGGTTTGCCTACAGGCTGAGCAAAGGCAGAAAATCCTCCTGGCAGCAATAATCCATGGATCTGAGTATAAGAAAACCCCCCATCCCCTGTAATTTGGATGTGGGACAGCCTTACCGATGAACCTTGGAGTGATCAGAATCAGAATCAGAAGTGCTCCTGGAGGTGGCAGAGCTGCTGATACAACACCATGGGATGCAGCCTCACATCTTCCTGTGGCCCCCCAAGCACATTTGTGGTGGGGAAGGACTAACATCTGCTTAATTTGGAGCTGAAAAAGATCACAGTCCTTTAGACAGCTTGGACGCATATTGATTTGACTGTCATGGTCCCAGGCTGTCGTGCCGTGTCAAAGCAAGAGGTTTTGATAAGGCTGAAGCAATGAAAACACTGAATTTTCCCTTCAGGAGAAGAATTCCCAGGACAGTGATCTTCATCTCAAGATGATCTCAAGAGTGATGCAGAATGTCCTGCCTTTCACATGGGAGAGGACCATTTTCTTCACTTTTCCAACCCCTCGCCCTCCTCTGAAACTCTGGATTTAGCCTTTGTCAGGGATGCCAAGGATCCTTCATATTACTGTAATTATAACTGAAATGTCCATAGAATCGGGACTCCAGAAACTAAAGTCTGAAGGTGAGCAATGTCAATGTGGTTGATGGAGCAATATCTCCCACCTGCTGATGTCCAAGGGCTCCCATGGATTAGATGGACTAAATGATCTTAGAGGTCTTTTCCAACCTTAATGATTTAATGATTCTTTGATTCTATGATGTCTCAACGAAAACCCAGAACAGCCCATTTCCAGTACCCACCCACCTCCTTCAGCATCAGCTCCAGACTTTGATCCTTCAACCACCAACATCAATATCTATGAAACAAATCCCCTTCCCACCTGCCTGGAATGTCTGTGGTGCTGGGATTGCCCCAGGTACAAAGCAGGGGATTGGGATATCTGGTTTCTATTTGCAACCCACGCAGAACCCAGAATCACTGTGGAACATTGCTCCTGGCATCAGACCCACCCAGGACTTTATGTGGCATTGTCCCTCCCACAGGTAAGTCTGCAGCCCAGCATTCCAGGGCAGCCTCTGATGGCCAGGAAGGGCTGAGAGATAACTAGCTACAAGTGGTGCCCCAGCACTGCCAAGAATGATCATCACTGCTAAATCTGCAAAATCTGCCTCTGCCAGGCTCCTGCCAAGAGCAGTTGGCAATTCCTATCTGTAGGGCAGGAGCCAGACCCAGACAGGGATGCTGCGGTCCTGTTGTATTTCTGAACAGAAATAAGGTTTTGTGTTAAACAGGTGGAATTCAAAATGAATATATACAGAACAAATGATGTGCCATCGTGGGATCCCATTGCTCAGTGCAGGTGAGGTTTGTCCTGGTGGCTCTCCAAAAGTGCCAAACAGGTAAAGAATTAAGGTCACTTCTTTAGGAACTGAGGAACTGTGATGTAAAAGAAATCTCTGTATCTGATGCTTCCATTCTCAAGAGAAAAATCAGGGTTTTATTTTAAACCTCACCTCCCGACTCTTCTGTTCTCCATTCTGCCAACTCACGTCGCTTCTCAGCCAGTTGTGGACCTGGAGAGGCTCTCCAAGATGCCAGATCTCCCTGGCCGAGCTGTAGTTGTCCCTATTCGTTGCAAGGAGTTGGATCAGATGGTCTATACGGGTCCCTTCCAACTCAATTCTATGACTCTATGCCCTGGCAGATCCATCCCTCCAAGTGCAAAACCTCTCCTTGCAGAGGCACAGTGCAGATGTGGGGCTAGGAGCCCAGGATCTGGCTGTGAGGTGCATGCACAGATTGTACCTGGCCTCATCTCCTGCTCCCTGCCCAGCTCCTGCCTGGAAATGAGCTGGGTCTGTGCAGACAGAAGCAGCTCAGTTCTCCTCTGGCAGTTTTCCCAGTGCAAAGAAAAGGATAAAAAAGGAGAAAAATATTATTTTTAAACAAGTCTAAAAAGAAAGAGCTGAGAACAGGTTAAATACATATTCCAGGCTCGGTGCTCCCTCCCCCAGAATCAGCAGGATTCCCATCTCAGTACCGAAGGCAGTGCAGAAGGAGAATTCCCTGCAATGCAAACACACTGGTTCCAGGGATCTCCTGTTGCTGGTCCTGGTCATTCCAGGCCTGCCCAGATGGGAGTTGCCATTATAACTGGTGACACTGGTCAGGCTGCAGGCCTGCCACCAGCCCCACTGCATCCCCCAGCCTCCCAGGAGCAGGGGACATGGGGCAGCCATTCCCAACACCCCACTGAGCCATCCTGGATGACCCTCTGCTTGCAAGAAGTCAGCACTGACGCTGGGTTCTTTGCAAAGCATTTGGAGTCCTACAAGCTTCCAAGTGTCACTATTAGAAACAGCCCCACTTTTTGAATATCCAGGTTTGGGTTCAGCTGCTGTTAAACTTTAAGCAATGTACAGAAGACCCGTTGGCTTCCCTCAGACCAAAGGACACAACTGAAGCCAAGCATGGGCTTAAACCAGGCTTCCAAAGGAGGTGAATGGAGTTCAGCATTCCTGAAGCAGGATGTGGGCACCTGCCCAGATCTCTTCTGAAAACAACATGTGCAGATAGCACGGTTTCACCTGGCTTCACTCTGGGACAGCCCCGTGCCCAGCTTGGCTCGGTGTCCTGCATGAGATGTCATGTTTTCCATTAAAGGAGCCATTCAGGAAACGATGACTCGGAGCCTCACGGAGGTGGATGCTGTAAACAAGGAGGGATGTCTGGCGGTGCCAGGAGTTTGGTGCCAGCAGCACGTCCTGACAGCAGTGGATGAGCACAGTGAGAGCAGCAGCCCCTCTCTCCAGAGCTGTAGGACTCTCTGAGCATCTGAGAACTGGAGCTCTTTTCTGTTCAAGCAATCCTCATCTCCAAAATGAGGTTATGGAGAATCCACCAAAAATCCCTCTGCGTTTCCTTAGCATGGAGGAAATGAGTGAGCTCAGCTCCGGCTCTCACAGCGAGTGTGCCCTGCCAGAAATAGTTCTGCTTGGGCCAGCAAAGCCGAGCTTCCCAGGCTGGATGGGGAGACTGAGAGCTTTGCTGCTCAATTCCAAGGGGAGTGATGTGAGCTGCCAGCACTGAAAGCAGCAGCGTTGCTTCTGAGCATGGAATCAACCCTGAGCAGATGGACCCACGGTGCTACCACTGTCTCTGCTCTGGATATGGTACTGGGAAAATGGCTCGGTCTCACCCGGGCACTGAGGATGAATTCAGGTGGAATGGCTTTGAAAGGTGGCTGCTTCTTCCTGGGGTCCATCAGCATGGCTGCTCCCGTGTTTCTGGGCAGCCTGGTCCAGTGGTTGGCAGCCCTGCACACAGCAGAGGGGTTGAAACTAGGTGGTCATTGTGGTCTTTTTCAACCCAGGCCATTCTATGATTCTATGATTCCTTCTTATTCTGTGACTATGTCACAAACCCTTTCCCCCTCTGCACTTCCAGCAGCATTAAGACCAAAGCAGATGCTGGCAGCTTGCAAGGTTCTTCTTCCTGAGCCGTGCAGAGTGGCCTTGTTTTGCCATGCTGCTCTAGCACAGTGTGTGAGCAGATATGGCTAATGGCAAATTTACCTGATGAATTGGAACCTACAGAGTGGTGCATTTATGCGTATCAAATGCCTGTTTCAAATGAGTATCCCATGACTACTTTTTATAAAAACAGGAATTCGTACTTGAAAAGGTGTTGATATCTGAGAGTTTGCTACAGAAACGAAGGCTGACAAAAGCTGGGGTTTGTGGGCGTTGGTTTCCTACATGCCCAAATCTGCCCGTAAAGTTTTTTTGTTGAACACATTGAAAACTCTATAGCAAAGAGAAACAACAGAGTGTGCCTCCCTGCCCTCAGAAATGTGATTGCATCACATGCAGACACCTCCAGCTAATAAGCTCTGGTAGCAGCAGCATTGCTTGAGCAAAGTTAGGAGAGGGCCAGGCTGCATTTGCCCCATATACTTCAGGGGAAACTCTCCCCACCCTCCCCATACATTAAAATATTTGATAGGAAAATATTCATGTTTCTTTTCAAAAGTAAATATATATATATATGTATCTGTTTAAAAAATGGAATCAGAATGTCTCCTTCAATAAAAAAATAGGAGCTTTGGCGCTGATGTTACTCTAGGGGATGTGTCGATTCAATACTTTTCTCCACTACTTGATGGCATGTCGGAAATTGTAGTGCATAATGGAAGTGTCATTTCTAACAAACATGTCATAACATAATGGGACATGCCAATCTCTGATGGAATAGGTGGAAGCTTAATACTCCTGCAGTGGATGCTTTGAATAGCTGAAAGCTCCTACCTGATGTTGCAGACCCTAAAGCCTCCTGCCTGCGTTGCAGCCAAGCAGCTTGCTTTTTTGACAAAGCGTGTGCAAATGCAGCAAACACCTGAGGGGAGGATTGCAGAAAAGCAGCCCCCAAGGTTTGCTTGGCTCTCCTGCTCCGGTGCCAACATGAAGAAAGGAGATGAAGTGGCTTAAAGCTACGAGTTCTGGGCTTCAGCCAATGCGCTGGTGCTCAAGGAAGGTCTCTGGACAGAGATCCGCTCCCAGCCCCTCTCTGCCCTTCCCAAGGACGTGCTGCAGGGCTACTGTTTGCATCTGCAGTCCCTCTATAAACCCACCCCCATGTCCGGGCAGTGTTATCTTTCTGGCATTCCAGAGTGCTTAGATCTGGCCTCAAGCAGCTGGAGGAATTTGCTCCCCCAGCACTTATTTCTCCTTTCCCCAGAAGAATCCCATGGGACAGCTCCTGTTGTGCAATGAGGACGGGCTGATGTCCTGCCAGCACTCCTGACCCATGCTCTGGGCTCTTCGGTCACCTCCACATTGGGGCTGGATGATGGGGGGGATGGTGATGGGGTCATGGTGCTCCATCTGCAGCGGGGCTGGATGTAAGAGTTGTGGTTACGTGGTTATAGTGTTTCATCTGCAATGGAGCTGGGTGATGGTGCAATGGTGAGGAGGCCCCGGTGCTCCATCCATTCAGGGTTGGGTTATGGAGTTGTGGTGCTCCATCCGTGATGGGGTTGGGTGATGGGGTCATGGTGCTCCGTTCATGCAGGGCTGGATGGGGTCATGGTGGTGGGGTCACGGTGCTCCATCCATGGTGGGGTTGGGTGATGGGACCATGGGGTTGTGTCTGTGGTGGAACTAGGTGATGGGGTTGAGGTGCTCCATTCATGGCAGTGTTGGGTGATGGGGTCATGCTGCTCCATCCATGGTGGAGCTGAGACAGATTAAGGGCAGCAGCCTCTTTTCCCCACTGCCCTGCTGGCCCCCAGGTTCACACCAGCTCATTCAGAGGCAGAACTGGACGAAGACCTGGCTGAGATGTATCACACCTTGGTCCCTCGCTCCCATTTTCCAACCAATTTTGACAACAGAAGGGAATGATCCCCTGCACTGAGCATGGCTCAGTTGCAGCAGTCCTGGATGCAGGGCAGAGCGGAGCCATTTCATCACGAATTCGAGGGGGAAATAAAAAAATCCCACACGTTCAAGAGCAAAGAGTTCAAAGAAATAAAAATGTGGGGAAGAGATTGAGAAGGCTGAGGACTAAAACCAGGCTAATTGCTTGGGGTTAGGAGGAGGTGCAACAACATCTGCTTACAGCAGGGCTTTCTGCTGCTCCTTTTGCTGCAGTTGATGCTGGGGAAAGAGAGGCTGTGGGACACATGGGGTTGTAGGGCTGGTGAATCATCCCGGGCAAGCTTTTCCAGTGCCTTTTTGTTGACAAGAACACCGTGCTGACAAAACAGCCCATTTTCCCCAGTCTAACCTCATCCTTATCAGCTGTTCGTTACAGGAGTGTTGGCTGACACTGGATGGTGGCAGACACAGATTATTAAGTTGTTGACAGAAAGCTCATCCACTTTGAACAGTTCTCATCCCACCACGCAGGCAGTTCCAGACAGGCTCTCAGCAGCCTGATGCCATGTGTCAGGTGAGCATCCTTGAGGGATGCACCCCCATTTCTCCCTTGAACGCATTTAAGGTCTCTGCATAAAAATGGGAATGGGGGAGGAAGAGGGTTGATTTGGGTGGGTGCTGTCAGGGTGCTGCAGTGGTCCTTCTAATGAAGGAGAAAGGAGGAGCACTGTATTGTGCCTACATGGACAGGGGAAACCCACCTGTTGCTTTGCCACCCGATCACAAGGAACCATCAAGAGAACCCCAAGCCCATGACACAGCACTGAGAAACTCTGGGTTTTGCTTTGATGCCTGCCTGAAAGATGAAAAGTCGTAATCAAAGCCAAGAGCACGTAGAACAGCAGACTCTAAAATAATCGGGCACTCCAGCCTTCCCAGGGAAGTGCAAAGAGGAGGATTACTGTTACACAGGGAGTCAAATGTATGAGCTTTAATCTAAGCAGACTCAGCCTCTCACCTGTCGTGGGACCGTGCTGCTCCCTGCTCCTTCTCCTTGGCTGCATTACAGCTTCCATGGGCACTGCTGGCACTTTGGCTACACGTTGCCTGCACGCCTGCTTTTATGGCAGGAATTTGCCCACCTGGGGAGCCCCATCCCTTTGCTTCATTTGCCCGTGTTAAAAGGTTTCAGAAGGCATCTGCCTGCTGGGCTGAAGAAGGCTGTGAAAGGTTTCAAATTGGTCGGTGCTGGTGGGAAGGGGACAGCTCTGAACATGGACTTCTGTGCCATTGCTATAATAGTGACCCATGTGCCAAGGGACCAGGGACAACCACACATCCCAGTCAAGGATGGGGCAGAGCAGGGCAGGAGTGGGGCAGCAGGGTGAGGGAGAACACAGGAGAGGATCGTCTTTAAGAATGGAGAGACAAAATGTTCTTGCTCAACGCTGTAAACAGCCCTAAATTGTTTTGAAAGACTCTGTCAATATAAATTACTGAGAAACAAGACACTGGAATTGCAAAAGAGGAGCCCAGCTGGAGGAAGGCTGCTCTGAGAGTCTCGCTGCTGCTTCTCCAGCACTCAGCAAGCCCTGCTCTGTGCTCCTCGCCCGCCTGCATGCCTCTCTATTCTTCCCCTCTTGCAAGGAGATGCATCAAGTGCTCTGCACGAGATGAGTGCATTAAAGCATCCATCAGGCCCTGCCCCAGCAGCTGTACAAGCAGAGAGAAGTTACCAGCAGGTACCCAGTGCTTGGGATGGATGAAACAGATGGACAGCAAGAACTTCTGCACCCACAGACCTTGTTTCCAATGCCACCCCACAAATGGCATCAAGTAGGGTTCTGCACTTCTCATTGCTGCCTAAAGCACTGCCAACATCACTCTGTCAAAGGGAATTCTCCCAGCCCCACATCACCTGGGCCCCAACCCCAAAGCAAGGCAAGTCCCATTGCAGCTGGAGGGAGCGCCACCGGTGGCACCAATGAAGTGGAGCAGCTCCATCCCCCACTGCAGTGCAAACACTCCAGGATGGCAGCAAGCCAAGCAGAGAGATAATATTTTTCTTAGATATTAGCTCAGTATGAAATCAGAGCAGGAGTACACTCAAAGAAAGTCTTGACAGGTACTAATGAGGGTTTCAGGTGGGCTTTTAAATTTTAACTAGGAAGCTGAGAAAATGATGGATTCCAACAATCCTCCCTGTGATGAAAGGCCTCAGCGCTCCCCCAGCAAAGCACCGGCAGGCAGAGCTGCACAGGAGGGTTTTGCACTTATTTCTGCTTCTGCAAACACCGTGGGATGCTCTGTGAGAGCTGCACACAAGGCCACGAATGGGGGCTTCCAGGGGGTTTGGGGGTTTTACCCACAGCCCAGGATGCACGCAAGGAGTGGAGATGTCTCCATGTTCCATCACCTGTCACCATCACCTCCACCTCCCCATGCTGCCCAAAGCACCCCAGGGCAGAGATGGGGCGGCTCCAGCTCTGCTATGGGGGGTGATGTGGTTGGGGATGGGAAAGGGGGACTGAAGCACTTTGCTTGGCTTGAGCTGAGCATCGCTCCCAGCAGAGCAGAGGAGGCACCGAGCAGCGTTTTGGCTGATGTCTCTCCCTGTCAGCGTTCAGAAATATGAGACGATGGACGGCTCGCAGGAGCAGAACTAACAAGCCAACAAATCAGGCTGCTGCCATCTCCTCCGCCCCTCTCTGTCTGGTTCAATAACAGCCAATGGGGGAGGCTCCGAGAGCTGCTGAATGGCTCGATAACCAGGAGCCAAAAACATTCAAAACTGCACGTCTAAATTAATTCATCCCAAAGC
>NW_024884529.1:0-14536 GCF_019232065.1 Centrocercus urophasianus
GGGGGGGGGTGGCTCTGAGCATCTCCGTAGTCGGACCGTCGCTGCCCTCACACTGTGGCTGGAACGGAGCCTGCAGCTGTGAGAAGTGATGGAGAAGAGGGAGCTCTGACCCAAACGCCTCCAGGATCCCGGCACGCGTCGCTCCCCTCTCACGCTCCCATATGTGCTAACGGCCGCGCTGTGGGGCTGCGCTCGTTAACCCGGCGCTGAGCGCAGCCCCCAGCCCAGCTGCCAGCGATGCCCCCTCAGGAGGGGCTCTGGGTTTGCAGCCCAGAGGGAAACATTAGCTGCGAGAGGAGGATTCGTGGTGCCCAGAGCCTGGCAGCAGGATTCAGCCCCTCTCCCACATCCCCAAATGAACGGGGGGGGAGAAGGGAGCACAGCCGCTGGGTCTGTTCTAGGATGTTCAAAGGAGCACCTGAGCTTATTTGGGGTCATTTCCTCCACTCAGGGCAGGGATAGCAGCTTTCTGAGCCCCCTCCTGCTCTCCCCTATAGCATCTCCCTCCTTGGCGCAGAGCTGAGCGTTGCAGCGCAGGGCAGAGCGCGGGGTTGGTGCTGGGAGGGCGGGGGGCTGCTGGGGGGGCATTTCTGCCACAGCACCGAGCATAGAGAGCAGGATGGCAGGTGGCTGCATGACGTGGGGCTCTTTGCACGGGACAAGAAGCGAGGAGGGAGGGCCTCCGAGGTGCCGCGTGCCCAGATGGAGCCCCAGCTCCGACATCTGATCGCCGCCGAGAGAACAGCGCCCGCGGCGTAAATGGTTTATCCTGTCCCCCTCTGCATCCTCATCCTCTTAGCGCAGCGCCGTGCCGGGCAGCCCCGTGGGCTGTGTGACCAGATGTGGTCGGAGTCCCATCGGGGCAGTTAGGGCCGTATCGCTTACGGAAGGGGATTAAAGCTCAGCGTCCCGCTCCCCAAGGCCTCTGGGATTAGGATGTCACACACACACGCACACAAGCAGGGCTCACGGGGAGCTGGGACCCTCCTCATCCTCACTCTGCAAAGCTCCCATGGGGACGGTGTGGCACTCAGGGTCTGGCTGTGGGGTGTAGGGTTGACCCATGGGGTGTGGGGCAGACCCATGCCAGCGCCGTCCCTCAGGAGGACAACCTCCCTGGGGGCCTCTTGCCCACGTTTGGAGCTGCTCAGCTTACCCAGGGGAATTATTTGGGGATGCAGACACGGTGCCCTGCACAGAGGTGCTCACCGCATCCCGCAGCCCCTCTGCACGATGCCCGTCACCTTTGAGCATCCCCCAAAGCCACATTTCAGGGCTGCTCTCTCAACCTCGCCTCGCATAACCCTGACTGTAGGAGGGGGCACATCTGCCAGGCGAGTTTCTGTGGGGCACCGTGGGGACGGCCCCGTTCCTCCTGGGTGCAGCCCCCCGCCTCCCCCACACTCCCTCTCAGCCCCACATTCCCGACTGCGCTCAGGTGGGGGATGCAGCCGTGTGTCCCCCCCGAGATTGAGCATCGTCCCCATCAGACGCAGCTCTGGGGGGGCCCCGAGTCCCCAAGCTGGCAACAGATGGCTGGAGGCAGCTTGCTGACACCTGCCCCTCCTCTCCGCCCTGCTCCTGCCCTTCCCTTTCTTCTCCGCTTGTTTTGTTTCATTTCCCAACACTTTCTGGGGGTTCCTCTCCTCTCTGCAGAGTCTGTCCCCAGGGCGGGGAGACGGGGAGGGATGGGGTGGCCCTAGGGAAGGTCTTGGGGTCCCTTCCAGCAGTGCACAGCGTGCCGGACCCCGATGGATCTTCAAGGTCCTTGGTCACGTCCCTATGGATGCTGTGGGTCAAGGCTGGAGCAGGGACTGTGCCCACAGTGACCCTCTGGCTGTGCTCTGCTGCTGGGTGTTATCTGCAGCCTTCCCTGCTGCCAGCTTCCAGACGAAGCTGATTCCCAAGAACGTGCCCTCCTCCTTCCTTCTTGCACCTCCGGAGTCTGCAGCAGCAAGGGAACATCCTCCTGGATGCAGCCGAAGTGAACATCAGCTCCCCAGCATCCCCCAAGCATCTCTCAGCACTTCACCCCATCCCCATCGCAGCAGAATGGGAGCGAGGTGGGTGAGCTGTTCCTGCTGGGCTTTGCCTCCGTTCACCCCAGAAACGGCTGCAGGGAAATCAGCCCTGGGTGCCCTGCAGCTGCAAAGAGGAGAGCTGCAACCTCCGTGGTGCTGGGATCCCGCTGGACGGACAGGAAAGGGCAGTTGGGCATCACGGGGAGGATATCTGAGGTGGGCACGTGGAGGATGGGGTTGGGGAGGAGGAGCTGGGTGCTGTGCCAGGGCAGCCCTGCGACAAGCAGCCGCCACCAGCTGCCTTGACAGCTCCGCCGGAAAGCTTTAGGGTGGGCTCCAGCAAGCAGATACGGGGGGCATCATCACCCCCCTGCGCTCTGCCCTGTGCAATCTGCCCCCTGCAAACCCACCCCAGCAGGAGAGCATCCCCCCGCAGCTCCTGGGCTGCTGCATGCGCATGAATGCATGGCACAGAGCTGGGGAAAGAGAGAGAGAGATCCACCCCCCCCACCCTGCACCCGGCCGGCCCCCCCCCCCCGACCCTCCCCAGTGCATCCCTATAAATCACGCTCTGGCATGCCCCCCTCCCCTTCGGCGGGGTTTGGGGGGTCACCTGTGACCCCTGGCAGATGGCGCGGGGACGCCCAGCCCTCCGCCAGGAACTGTTGCAGCCGCCATCTGTCGGGCAGCTCCAATCTCAGCAGTGCTGCCCGCCAGAGCAGCATCCCCACCCTGGGACCCTGTGCTGCTGCAAAAGGGGGGAGGGGGGAATGATGTGAATGGGGGGGGGGGGGATGTAAATAGGGTGGGACACATGCATACACACATAAAGTTGCCCTGCTGCTCGTGGTTGTCCTGCCAGGAGCACCCGAAATCCTAAGGAGAGGAGGAAAGGGTGTACATATGAGGCTGAGCAGGGGGAGGAGAGGTTTCGAGGGGGCTCAGCACAGTTTTTGGGGTCTTTGTCACCCCCAGGGTGTGGGGGCTTTGTGGGGATATGGGGGGATGGAGTTACAATAGGTGTTGTCTCCTTTGGACAAGCTGCACACGGGGATCCTGGGTTTGCGCTCTGTGCTGGGGGGCACTGGGGAGGGCTGGGGGTCTCTGGGGAGAGTTCAGCTGGGCTTCGGTGCAGGCAGCCCCCAGTTCCCCTGCGATGGTCCTTGGGGAGAGGACAGAGCCTCAGGGACACAGCTTGAGGGACACAGAAGCTCAGAGGGCCCCAGTGGGGCAATTCCTTGGGGCAGGACCCACTGGAGCAGGAATTAGCCTGTTAGCACCCACATGGCTGCATGGCTGGGAGAAAGAGGGGGGGGACGGACAATTTTTGGGGTGCTGCTCCAGATGGGTGAGCAGCACGGAGGCCCCCAAAATCACCCTGACCCACAGCAGAGAGGAACTGAACGCGTTTCCTTCCAGCCTCAGTATTTATTCCACTTGAGGTTGCTTCTGTCCACTGCAAATCCCTCGCAGCTCCCCGGCTCTCCTGCTGTCAGCAGGCAGTGCCACACTCCATGGCACCAGGGCTGCCACCTCCATCCCCCCACAGCCTCCATATGGGCTGTCCTGCTCCACACAGGTCCCGTGGCCATCCGTCTCCCAGGGCAGGACCACTCCTGCCCCATATAGGGGGCTGTGCTGTGGGGCAGCCCATGACCCCGGAGCAGAGGGGCTGCAGACGCCCCATTCCTCCTGGCCAGGACGTGGATGGGCTCAGGGTGAGATGACATAGGCAGTGGCGATGTATTTCTTGCCATGGCCGTAGGTGGACTTGGTCCAGGTGTAGGTCTGGATGCTGACGCCGTGGCCACCCAAGCTCAGGTGACATCTGTGGGGACATACAGCTCTGCCCCACACCATCGCCTCCATAGGGTGTCCCCACGCCCCCAACCCCACCCCAAAGCTGAGGGCAGTGGGACCTGGCTCAGCTGCTCCATAGGGTTTCCCAAATCCAGAGTGGGGACAGGAGGGCACCGCCGGCTCCGTGGCCAGAGGACAGACAGACGGACGCAGTACTTACGCCCTCCCAGGTCGGGCAATGAAGCACAACGTGTAGATGCCAAATTCAAACTCAGGGCTGCAGCCGATGAAGGCAGAGCCCACCTCCTTGTAGAAGCCGTCCCAGCTGAACTGCAGCCCCAGTACATCAGGGTAGGTGTCCCACTGGAAGCAGCAGAAAGGGGTTTGGGGATGAGATCCTCCATAGCAGGGCACGGGAGCCAAGCAAAGCCTGGCTGCACCCCAAGCAGGGCACTCCCAGCCCCACATCTGCCCCATTCGCCCACTGCAGTGGGATCTGCCCACCCTGCTTCCGTCCCAAGGTCCCTATACAGGGACGCAGCAGGCTGAGTAGCTCTGCCCCACATCCTGGGGGTCTTGGGATGCGGCTGATGGAGTGGGGTCAGCGCTCCCTGCCCAAATCCTGCATTGCCCCACGGCATGGCTCACCGGCCCATCAAAGTTGTGGCTGAAGTAGTTGACCAGTCCCTGCTTTTCCAGGAGGTAGAAGCGGATCCAGTTGTGAAATCCACTCACTTTCCCTTTCTTAATCTCCCCTAAACACAAAGGAGAATCGAGGTGAGCCGGGCACCCTCACCCCAAATCCCCCAGCTTTGCCCCCCCTTAAACCAGGGATGTGCTCAGATGGGGCCGAATGCCCCAAATCCCAGCTCTGCTCCACTGTGCCTCCCCCAACCCAAATCCCCCATCCAGGACCCCAAGGAGCCGCCCCACGTTCCCCATCCTCCTGGGGTGCGCTCCACCTGAGAAGACGTGCTCGAAGCCGCTGGAGTCCTTCTCTCCATCACCTCGGGAGTAGAGCCCAAACCACATCTCCTTCAGATCCTGCAGGAATTCCTCCTCGGAGCCGTAACGATCTGCATGCAGAGGGAAAGAGCAGCTGGATCAGCACACGGACCCCATCACAGCCGGCCCCGGCCTTGATCCACACTCACTTTTTTTATGGAGGAAAGCGAAAAGTTTCTTCATGAGCTCCGTCTTCATCACCTCCCGGAGGAAGACGTTCTGCTCCTGCAGCTCCTCGGCCGTCACCTCCTCCTCACGACCCGTCGCCCTCTGGTAGTTGTCCAGCAAACGGATGAAGCTGGCGTAGGTGGGTTTGGAGAAGAGCTTCTCGTTGACGTATGCATAGAGCCTGGGAGAGAGCAGGACGTGAGCTGGGGAGGAGAGGGGTAGGGAGGTCCTATAGAGGGGTCCGGGTGGGCTGAATCCATGGGTTGAGGTCAATGGGATGAGGCTCAATAGGGCCAAGTGCTGCACTTGGGTCATAACAACCAGCCAGGAAAGACATGGAGGTGTTGGAGTGCATCCAGAGAGGGGAATGGAGCTGGGAGGGGTCTGGAGCACAGATGTGATGGGGACTGGGGTGGTTCACTCTCAAAGGGAGGATCAGGGGTGACATTATTGCTCTCAACAACGCCTTGAAAGGAGGTTGGGGTGAGGAGGGGATGAGAAATGATGGCTTTCGGTTGCACCAGGGGAGCTTCATGTTGGATATTACGGACAATTTCTTCTCCAAAAGAGTGGTAATGCATTGGCACGGATTGCCCAGGGAGGTGGTGGGGCCACCAACCCAGGAGGGGACAAGGAATGGCAAGGATGCGGCACTTGGGGACGAGGTCAGCGGGCATGGGGGGACGGGCCGGGGTTGGAACTCGAGATCCTGGAGGTCTTTTCCAACCTGAATGATTCCATGATTCTACGGCTCTATGAGTAGAGATCCCACGTGAAAACCATCCCTGCCCCCAAGCCCAGCTGTTGGGGTCCTGACCACGGCATCCCCTCGGAACCATAGAATCATTAAGGCTGGAAAAGCCCTTTAAGACCACCCAGCCCAACCTCCTGGCCGTGCACTGGTGAAACACACTCACGGCTCGGGGGAGCGATCCTCCTGGAGCCCCGTTTGGTCGGGGGCAACCCGGTGCTGTGGGTTGATGGCGATGTCTTTGGGTTGAGCCTTGTTGCGATCCGCCCCATAGAGCTGCTCGGAGACGTGGAGCAGCTCCTCATCGCTGATGGCATCGTGGCTGCTGGAGAAGTGCTCTGAGGAGAGAGATGGGAGCTGGGGGGCATGGCATGACCCCAGAGCATGGAGGGGTGCTCCCAGCCATCACCAAGCCCTCTCTTTTTGGGTAAAGGCCTTCAGGTGCGATGCTGCTCCCCGCAATCCCTGTGGGGTGACGCTGCTCACCTTCAGCACGTCTGTGCACCGCTTCCTCACCT
This sequence comes from Centrocercus urophasianus, assembly GCF_019232065.1. Lineage (NCBI taxonomy): Eukaryota > Metazoa > Chordata > Aves > Galliformes > Phasianidae > Centrocercus > Centrocercus urophasianus. The sequence continues at coordinate 6,264 of NW_024884529.1, forward strand.
GCACAGAGCCGAGAGAAGAGCTCAGGGTGAAGGAGCTGCGCCCAGGACCGTGCACCCAACTGCAAAGCAGCGCAGGCGGATGCATTCAGCCCTCTGCACCCCATCGCTGGGTGCTGCCCACCCATCCATGCTCACCCGCCCCGCAGTGCTCCAGGTAATCCCAGCAGCAGCTGTTGCGGCTCCGGCAGTCGGCGTCGCAGTGGCACTCATCCTCGTGGCTGTAGGGTTCCTCGCAGCGACCCCTGCAGGAGTCGGGGTCCGTGTACAGGGCTTTGGGGGAGAGAAACAACAGTGCGGTTCTGTGGGGCGGACCAGCAGCCCTGCTCCATCCAGACCCAAATCCGGGAGCGGATCTTCCTTCTGGGTCCTGGTGGACAGCAAGGAGACAAGGAGACAGGGGACAAAGGGACAGCATGGGGACAAAGGGACAGCATGGGGACAAAGGGACAACATGGGGACAGCCACACTGGGGGTGTGCAGGGGGGAGAAGAGGAACTCTGGCCGCTGTGGGGCTGAGCAGCCCCTCAATCTGCAGCATCCCAGTGCCCAAAGCGCTGGCTGTGCGCTCTGACGCCATTCCCTCCTCATTTTGGCAGAGCAAAAACGGACCAAGCTCCACGGCTGGAGCTTACTCGGGAACCTTTGGGTTGGATGAGTTGGGTTTGGATCAGGTGAGTCCTCAGGACAACTTCTCTGTGGTCATTCAGCTACAGAGACGTTGCGGCCACTTGGCACCAGGAAGCGCCTTCCTGGCTCCTTCATTCATCCCTGCCCTGATTCACCCACTAATGCCCGCCTCAGCCCATGGCCCAGAGCAGCACCGCATTCCAGACGCCTTTATTTGCAATTCGCAATGAAAACAGGGGACTCCTTCCTGAGCTATTTATACCACCCATGCATCATGCAGCTCCATTACGCGCCTAAAATTAGAGCTGAGCCCCAAGCTGTGCTATGAGCAGTGCCAACGTCGTGTCCCAAAAGGACGAGGGGCCCTCGCAGGGTGCTGTACGGCACCAAGGTGAGAGACAGCATTGGCAAACTCCAACCTTTGTCGTGACCTCTGAGTGTTGCACTGAGTGATTTCTACCTGCAACTTCATCCACTGCTCTGTTGTTGTGCGTTTCGCCCCAGTGCTGCTGTTTCGGAGCTGCCAAACTACGGGGGGTGATGGGAGGGAAGAACATCTCTGCCTCAGCATCTCCTGCTCAGCACTGCTGAGTGCTGCTTGGCTTCCTGGGGTGCTCCTGGAGGAGATTCACCCGTGGTTCTACTTCTTCCCATCCGGTAGTTTGAGGTGAGCGTTGCTCCATCTGCCCCCAGGTCACCCAGCTGAGCAGGTCTGGAGCCCCAGTGGGGATGAGCAGCAGCAATCCTCGTCTTGTTTCCATCCCTCTCACTCCCAAAGCACCAGTGGGGATCAGTCACCCCGAATGACACATCCAGGCTCATTTTCCAGCTGCAGCCCTGGAGGGATTGCACAAGGCAGGAACTGCCCACGCGTGGGTCAGCGCTGAGAAGTTCCCTGAGTGTGTTATGGCAAAGCCCAGCGCTGGGATGCACTGCAGCTCAGCAGGGCTGGGAGCTGCACAGAGCCTTCAGAGAGAGCTCAGCATCGGCCGTTCCCTTCCAAGGCTCAGGTGCAAGAAGAGCTGCAGCATCCCAGGCTTTTCCCTGCAGTGGGATGGCTGCAGGAGGGTGTTTGCTCACCAGGTTTGAACCTAAAAACAGCTATAGGGCAGCCTGCAACTCTTCATGGTTACGTTAGAACTGCTGGAACACTCTTTAGGGAGAAGAACCAAAGGGAGAGCTGGCAGTGTTGAAGGAGGTCAGGAGGAGAGGGATGCTGCAGTGCTCAGCATCTGTGCATCTGTGCAATGCTGTGCCCAAAGGATGCTGTGCCAAAATGCTGGGCCCAGAGGATGCCCTGCCCATGGGATGTTGTGTCCAAATGCTGTGCCCAAAGGATGCTGTGCCCAGGGGATGCTGTGCCCAAAAGATGCTGGGATCTGTGTGGACAGACCCAGGCTCGTCCTCCTGCCCTCATCTCTGGCCCATCACTCCCCTAGACAGGACTCAATCTTCCTGCCCTCCCCCGGCAGAATCCTCTCCCGACGGTTGCCAAATGAGGCAAGTTGAGGACAGATGTGGTTTTGGCAGCCAAATCCTCAGAACGGCCCCCAAACGACGGAGTCTGCATTGAGTTTGTGCCAAGAACAGTGGATACTCTGCCTGCATGGAGCCAAAAAGCCCTTCAGCTCCTCAGCCAGAGCCGTGCTTCCTCATGAGGGTCATTAATCAGGATGAGAACGTGGTGACTCCTCATGGGCAGCCCAACGTGGAAGCAGCTCCTCTTACACCTTGGCCTTGCAAAACTCCTCACTGCTCATCCTGGGTTGAGCCGCCTGCTCCTGGAGCGTCAGACACAGCTCACAGCATCAGAATGGTGATGAAACTCCTTTGCTCGAGAACAGACCACAGGTCCACGCTTCATCCAAGAATGCAGCAGCGGCAGCAGCGCATCACGTGCGGCGCGCCGATGAGCAGAGCCAAAAGCACGATGCTCAGGCGCTGCTCCTTATTGCAGCAGCCATCCCTACCCATGCATCCTTTGAGCCCTGCTCTGCCCCATCTCTCAAACCCTTTTTTTTTGGTGTGCATTGCATTGCATTGCAGCTCCTGGCCATGCAGAGCGGGGCCGAGCCCTCCAACTCACACCAACAGCTGCAAGGATGATCCCCGAGCTCCACAAGCACCTCTTGTGTGACCGATGATGGGGTGACCAAACCCGCTGCCACCAGACCTGTCCCACAGGTGCTGCCCTGTCGACCCGGGATGCTCGCAGCTCTGGAAGCTGCAGGCAGTTCTGGTGATGCACAGGGAGGTGATGACAGCTTTCACACTGCTTTGCTCACTGCCCGAGGTGTGAGCTGGCTCGAGGTGAAGCCAGGTGAGAGCCTGGGGTGCTGGGAGCCCCAGAGCATCCCGGTGTGCTTCCAGTCTGAGCGCTGGAGCTGTGCTGGTGTGGCTGAGCTGTGCTGTCTGGGAGCTTTGGCTGGTGCTTGCCGTGGGCAAAACATCCAGATTCATGTTGCGCCTCGCAGACGCTGGGTTTCACCACCCCCCATCCAGCAGCAGGTTTGTGGGTAAGGAAGTGGAGAAATCGCCCTCGTTGCTCTCCCAGGATGAAGGAGCAGAGGGAAGGTGGGTTTGCAGGAGGAGAGCACGGCAGCGTGCCCAAAACCCAGCCAAGAGAAGGACAACCCCCATTCCATCACCAGCAGAAACCCCAGGGAAACCCTCCAGCATGGAAATATCCCCCACTCTTTGGGAAAGATCCGACTCCATTCCAAGCACCTGGTGCACCCTGAGCTCCCCACTCCCCAAATCCCCCCTTCCTTCAGCCCAGTGCGGCCCCCTCCCCACGCAGAGCTCTGGTACTCACAGCCCAAGGCCATTCCCACCCCGAGGAAGAGGATGAAGGCCTTCATCATCCCGGTGCTTCGCAGCATCTCGGCTCTCTGGCAGTAACGTGGGTGCTGCTGAGCTCTCCCTGCTATATGCGGGTCCCCAGAGCGGAGGGAGGAGCCTGGTGAAACCAAGGACCTCACTGCAGGCTGCACCCCAACTTCACCAGAGCTCATTAAGTGCGTGTCCTAATTACAGCCTGCCCAGAGTGGGAGGAGGGCTGGTAATTCCAGCTCCTGGGATTGCTCCACTTCTCTGTCTGCACTTCCCCAGGGTGACGGTTGTGGAGCAAAGGGAAAGCATCTTGGGGGGGTTGGGAGGGGGGTCCTCACCTCCAAGGGGGATCAGGGTGGGTATTGGTGTCACTGGGTGCTGCATCCCCGCATCCCCCTGCCTGTGCTTCCCCAGAGAGCCCCGCCACCAGCCCTGCGTGCAGCCCTGGGAGCTGCATTTTCCTTCTGCCCCCCCCCCCCCCCCCTCCCCCCCGCAAAAACCCCGGACCCCCCCCCCCCAAACCCCCACCCCAAGCAGATGTCCCTGCTCTGAACAGCACCCAGCCCAGTGGATGCAACCTGTGACCCCTCCAGCAGCACCCATCCTGACCCCTTGGCACACAGTTGAGCAGTTCCGTAAGGAAAAAAGGTTTGGCATCCTTCTCACCCCTCTGTCATTTCCTATCCTCATCCCTGAGCTGCTGACCCTGCTGACACGTCCGTGCTGACAGCAGTTTTGTTTTCTGGGATGATTCGGTGTCATCATGAGCTGAGTGTCTCTCACACCCTGCACATGACCAAGCTGGGAGATGCTGTGAGATTTGGGATTTTCTCATGCCTGTAATTGCTTTGGGACCAGCTTGCCATCACCCTCAGGCACCCGGGTTGGGCTCTGATGAATGCTAGTTGTTCAACACCGATGGGGAAAATGCCTAACAAGCAGCAAAGGTGGAGGAAACGGGGAAAAGAAAGATTCCTGGCTGCAAGAAGTTGAGAGCGATACCCAGGCACTGAGTTTTGGCTGCAGCCATGGGGCGTCCATTCTGCTCCTCTCCGGGATGCTGGGATGGGCGATGGGTCCTTCAGCCCCACAGGAGGAAGAGGAGGAGATGTTGGGATGTGGAGCAGCCCCATGGAGGAGGTGGGAGCCCAGCACCTGCCCTCTTCTCTTGCACCCAGGGCTTCTCCCCATGGAAGGCAGCGACCTTGTGGGGCTTCTGCTCCCCATAGGAACAGCTGGTGGGGTGGGATCTAAAGGAGGAGGTGCTCCTGGGGAAATCCCAGCGTGGGTTTAGCTTATGGAAAGTGTAGGGAACGGGGTGTGCTTGAACCAGGGGAAGCAGACAGGGCTCAGCTTTTCCAGTCAAGCAGAGATGCCTGCAGCCAAGCCTGATGTTGGGGCCAGCGTCGTGTCTGCAGGAGGAAGGGAGAAGCCCTGGGACACAACCAGGCAGCAGATCTGCAGGCTGAAGGTAATCCACAGGCTGGGATCCAGCTGGAAAGCGCACAGCTTCCACTTAACCCTTCCTTCACCAAAATGAGCTCCTCCACATCAGGGCTCCTTGAGGGCAAGGAACCTGGAGAAGGTGATGGAAGGAGCTCCGGGCTGCCTGATTTGGGGCCACATGGCAGGGAATCACTGCTCTGCTTTGCTCCAGCTCATCTGGATGTGGTCAGGGGATGGTTCAGGTGGAGCCCAAAACCAGGGGGACACAAGGTGATAAGAGTTGGTCCCAGCTTTCCAAATGGGGATGTTTAGCAGAGCAGGACTTGCTCCAGCACTGACACCGTGCTGTGCCCTGTGTTGTCAACCCAGGGCCAAACACCTCAGGAGTGTTTTGGGGAGTGCAGAGGCCTGCTGAGCGTTGGGGGCTCAGAGCTGGGCTGTGTGTGGCTGTAGGACGATGGACCTATGGCAGAGCTGAGGTCAGTGCCCAGCACTGCCCAGATCTATGGCGGGTCACACCTGGATCCCAAATGGTGAAATGCTTCACTCAGGAACCAAGGAAGATGGGAACCGGACCCCCTGCCCAACCCCACTGGTGGAACAACCCCAGAACCGAGGAGCAGAGGATCCCAAGGGCCATGGCATGAACACAGGGGGGTCCCAGGACCCCATGTCCCACCCTGGAGCTGGCTGCAACATTTGAATCTTCTCTTAGCTGTGATGGGGAATTTTATTGTAAGCAACCCAACCCCCTGAACTGTGAGGTGGAACTCAGCAGTGCTCCGGTCCCTTGTACCCCAGCCTTGCTTGGTACCCTGCAAACGTGGGAAGACTTTAGGGGCAGGGATCAGCCTTGAAGCCCACAGCCCCATTCCTCCTGCTTATAGCACTGGGACAATCATTGCTCCATGCACAGCCAGAGGTGCGGGGAAGGGTGAGTGGGGGTTTGGGAACAGCTTGATCTGATCCCCGTCTCCATCACTGCATCTTCCTCCCACCACAACAGAGGCTGTCACATCTCTGCTGCTGTTCTTCCCTTGTCCACGTGGGGAAACCGAGGCACGCAGGTGGCTGAGCTTAGCCCAAGCTGTGCTCCTGGGTCCATGCAGCTCCAGGGAGCTGAGATGGAGGACACAGCACATCCCAGGGGGCAAACAGGACAGAGGGATGGAGCGCAGCACCCCCAGAGCAGGCAGCATTGGTGCTGGGGGCACCCAGGGCACCCCGACAGCGCAAGGAGCGAATGCAGGCTGCTGCGTGGAGAAATAAGGTGAGCACAGCCTTGCATACAAAAATACCTCTATTGCTCACTGTGTGGGGGCTGCAGACCCTGCTGTCCGTGGCCTCACCTGCCCACAGCCCCCGTGAGCTCCCGACTGCACGGACAGGTCTGGCTCCCATAGCAGAGCCACGGGGCTGCTGTGCCATCAGCACACACAGTGCCACGTCCCTGCTGAGTCCTGGCTCCCTTTCCCTCCTGCCCATCAGGACTCCAGGTCTCTGGAGAGCCGCAGCAGCTCCTTCTGGCTGTCGATGGCTTTCAGGTGCTGCAGATACGCCCAGGTGGAGACGGGGCTCCGCACGCTCAGCGACTGCTCCGAGCCTGCAGGGTGAGGGATGGGCTCAGTGAGACCCCCCTCCTCATTGCTCACGTCCCCATCTCTGCCTGCAGCCTGACCCACGGCTCCTCCTCTGTCCCCCCCCCAACTTGGCTTGTGGGTCCTCCTAAACTGCCCACCTCATTGCAATCCCCTTCATCGCCCCAACTTGGTTCGTGGGTCCCCCCTCTCGCCCAGCTCGTTTGAAGCCCCTCCATCATCTCCTGTTGGGTTCTTGGCCCCCCCTCTTGCTCAGCTCACTGAAATCCCCTCCATCTTCTCAACTGCGGCTTTCTGATCCCCCTCCATTACCCTTAGCTCAACCCACTGAACCCTCTTCCTGTGGCTCACGGATCCCCTCTATTCCCCACTGCCCATCTCAACGAAATCCCCCCAACACCTCCAAGGTTTCAGTCCCAGGACCCTCCCACCTCCCCCTTGGCACTAAAGGAGCAGAAGAAAACGGGACCAGGTGCGTTCCATGGGGCAAAGCGATGCCCAGCTGGAAATGTCGAGGCACCAACAACACCATCCCGGTGTTCACATCCCTCCACTTTTAAAGAACAGGCACACCAGTGGACCCTATTAATGCACTTAACGAGTAAACCTCATTAAAAGCCCAGCCCCACACCTACATGTGCTGATCCTGACGGCCCTGGCATCCTCTGGTCGGTGTGGGGAGCGATTCCGCAGTGGGGACAGCGGAGCTGGGTGCATACAGAAAGCAGGAGCTGAGTGACGGCCCCCCCCCAGCCCCATGACACCCCAAACCCCACGACCCCCCAGCCCCACTCACCGTGTGCCTGGCCCCGGCAGCGCTGCAGGACGCGCACCGTCTTCGCCATCATGTGCTGTGGGCAATGCACACAGAGGTTGACTCGTTGCCACCCAGCACCATTTTGCTCCCAGCTGGGAAAACACCCTGGCAGCTTCAGCAGAAACTGCCCTCCTCAGCCCCACCGTGGGGCACGGCTGATGCTGCGTGGATGCTCTGGGCCAAGCAGCGCCCACAAAGGGGGGTCCAAGGGGAGCAGCCCCCCACCGCCACTCACCATCTTCTCAAAGTTGATGAGGTTCTCGGCCAGCGTGCGGTTGCCCTCGTGGATGAAGGTCAAGTCTGCAACAGGAGGGGATGGGGGGAGGGAGGGGGGGGTCGGGGTGAGCCCTGGGTTTGGTTTCTCAGTCCCCTGCGTGCGCAAAGCTGTGGTACGCACCTTTAAGGAGGAGGGGGACGAAGGGGATGATGGGGGGGCTCAGCTTGGCGACGGCCAGACGATAGACCCGGTGGTTCCATGATGGGTCCTGGGGACAGGCAGAGGGATGGGGGCTGATGGGGCAGCAGAGATGTGGGGAGGGGGTGCCCTGGAACAGCGCATCCCAAACGTGGGAGCACACGTTGCACCACCTCCGTGCCATCGCTGTGTATTAGGGGAAGCAGGAGCAGCATGGAGTGGCAGTAAACCCAGAGATATGGGGCAGGCACAGAACCCCCCAGCTCTGCTTCCTGACCCCTAAACCCCATCCCATCACCGAGACCCTCCAGCTCCATGGGAAGCAGCTGCACTCACCAGCATCCGCTCCAGCGCCGCGTGCAGCTTACGGATCTTGTGGGGCAGCCTCTGCACAGAGAGGGTGTCAGGGTGGCCCCACAAACCACCGTGCCCAACCCCCTAAATCTCCATGCACCTCCAAGACCCCCATCCCAATTCCCCTCTTTGGGATCTGTGATGTTACTTGGTCTGGGTGCTTGGCAGCAACGGTCCTTCCAAC